>NC_040899.1:18319613-18559613 GCF_900634795.4 Betta splendens | reverse complement strand
CCTGCCACGTTGGAGGATTTTTCACGTTGGATAAAGTGGAGAACGGTTCCCGAGTTCTCTGGTGGTGGGATGATTTCGGTCTCTCTGAGGTTTTAATATGAATATGAATATGAGTGCATATGAATGCATTGTGTACCCCTTTCTTTGATTACTGTTTTATATTTAATAAATATTTAGTATTTAATCAAAAGTTTTGCTTATTTGGTCTTTATTTTCTCCCTCATAATATGATAATATTCAAATAATGTGTGTGTGTGTGTGTGTGTGCGAGCGTGGGGTCGCGTCAGACCCCGGGAGGACGCGGGACGGGTGGGTGGTGAAATCAATTTTTTTTTTTTTTATTTTACATGTATGGGGAGCGTGGCTGCTGAAGTTTACACAAGTTTTCCCTCGATTTCCCAGGATTTTTCCGAGTTGGAGGATCCTCCTGGTGGGAATAAATTGCCCCGGTCGGAGGACTTTTTCCACGTTGGACAAAGTGGAGGACGGTTAAGGAGGAGTTGTCTGGCGGTGAGATGACGATGAGCCGGTTGGAGGATGCCTCGCCGGTTCAGATTTTGGGTTGGGTGCCTGTTTGCGGGGGGGGGGGGGGGGGGGGGGTGCGGCAAACCTTAAAAGTCGCAGAGAGAATACGTCGCAGTACCACTTCACCTGACGAGCTTGGAACGAGCGTTTATCCACAGTCTCGTCGAAAGGTTCCAACGCTATGGCCTCTCAAGAAGAAGGTGACCTGCAAACCGACGGCTGCGCGGTGTTCGAGCCGCGGCTCGAGCGGACCACAGACTGTCTGCGCCTTCGCGTAGAAGAAGAGGGAACCCCGTGCCCGTTGGATCATAGCGGATTCCCAGACCCGAAAGAAGGCCGAGACGAAGGTCTGGAGTGCGACTGTTTGTGTGTAAACGCCGCTGAGGGTGCCTTGAGGGACTTGTTGGACAAACACATCCTGGCCAGCGACGGACGGTGTGCTCGCGTCAAGGCTCATTACAGACACCGCCACCTGCCACCGGATCAATTGGCCTTGGACCTGGGCGAACTCAGGTTCGCCCACGGCATGGTGGCGTTTCCGGACGCCCTCTTATTTGCCAGCGGTGGCAAATGTTACCTGCTAAACGTAAAGCGATGCGTCATCTGTGCCGGCGCGGGGAGACGACACCGCGACAGATGCAAAGAAGTTTGCGAGAGATTCACGGCGTATCTGACCGACACCCAGCTGGACGACGACTACAGGCGCAAGCCTCTGCTGTACACGAAAAGGCCGAGCGAGAGGAGCGTGGTCGGCCCTCGCACTGCGGACAACCTGTTCAGGGAGCTGGGCAGCCGCGAGGGCATGTCGTATGAGCTGGACACCGTAGACACTCACGTGTGTGATGCGTGCGGCGTCAGGCTTTCCCGTTTCGTAGCGGGTGACAACATGCTGAGAGAGCATGTGTATCACGTGCACGTTGCCGGAGTGGAGGAGTGCGACTTCCTGGCGAAAAAGTTCTCTGGCAGAGAAAGCGTCCGGAAAGCAATGATAGGCAAGGAGCGTTACAGAAGGGGCTACGTGGCGTTCCCCGAGTTGATGCTGAAGGAGGCCGTGGAAGGCCATGTCGGCTTTGGCTACGATATGCCCTGCGTCGTGTGCGGCTCGCGGCGGAGCGAGAGCCACAACCAATGCTGCGGGATACTGATGCTGGCGCTGCTGCGAAAGTTGCTTCGCGTCAAGTTTTGATGAGCCGAGAATACCGTTGATGAAGATTAAAAAAAAAAAAAAAAAAAGGGGCCGTATTCAATTTCTTTCTACGCCTGCCTCTGTTGCTTTACGCGTACCGATTAAATTATACTGTACGGAATGCGCCTTGTACTCCTTTATTTCATAACTGTTTTATATTATTAAATAAACTTTTGGCATTTAATCAAATGTTTTTGCCTGTTTGGTCTGTTTTATTTTTCGTTTAAAATGGTCAGCCCTTGCACGCAGCTGTCTGCTTGCATCATCATCATCATCATCATCATCATCATCATCATCATCATGTTCGTCGTCATCATCATCATGTTCATCATCAGTGGGCCTGTGGCACGGGTGGAGGTAAAGGGGAGGAAAGGAGAAGGAAAAATAAAAAACAAAAAAAATGGGGTCGCGCCGGACCCCGGCAAGACGCCTGACGGGTAGGTACAGGGGGCTGGGGTAGCGCCTGACCCCGGGAGGATGCGGGACGGGGAGGTACAGGGGGCTGGGGTCGCGCCGGACCCCGGCAGGACGAGGGACGGGGAGGTTCCGTGGGCAGGGGTCGCGCCGGACCCCGGCAGGACGAGGGACGGGGAAGTTCCGTGGGCTGGGGTCGCGCCGGACCCCGGCAGGACGAGGGACGGGGAGGTACAGGGGGGCTGGGGTCGCACAGTTCATCTGAACTCGATGATCGTGCAGCCTCCTGCTGAGGGATGTTGGCCAGGAAGCAACACTGAACATAACCTGCAGGAGATAAAAAAAAACTATTTAAAGGGCTTTGTAGTTAAAAATAGTAAAGGCCCACTGAATCGTTAATACGTTACTGCTCAACGTATGCCCTCAGACTGATGGCAGGAATTAATGTAGAAACATCAAAGGGAGGTAAACAATGATTCATAGTCATGATCGTAGATGTTCGTACTCGTACATGGCGGTTAAAAGAAGGCAGATTGCAACTAGTCGCTGTCGCTTCGTTCTGCTGTTTGCAAGACGCGCTTTCCACTGGACGGCAGCAGTTCCTTAGAAGCCCTGGTTTTGTTTTTACTGTGGAGAGAGGAAACAAACAGTGACCATGCAGAACAGAGATGGGACACGTCTGGTTTAAGGGAAAAGTATTTAACGCTACAGCTATGCAATGCTGAAAGTCTCATGCAGCTGTTCCGTAGCAGCTAATGTTTATCAAAGTGACATCCGATCACAGTTTCGGTGTGTGTGTGTGTGTGTGTGTGTGTGTGTGTGTGTGTGTGTGTGTGTGTGTGTGTTGTAGTTTAAAGATACTTACGCCTCTTTTTCAGCCAGTTCTAATGCATCATTTATCTTTTTTAACATGTTATAGCGCTCACGGCCTTTAACCTGCAGAAAAAAAAAGGATTTAAATTGAGAGCTGCAATTCTGTGACAACACTAGATTTTTTAAATACTTTGTGTGTGTACTAACTGGCAACATAAATACTTCCTCCTCGTCTGTGCTTGAGCCAGACTTCCTTTTGCACATATCAGGATCTGTTGCTGGGGCACTTTCTAGAAAAGCAAAACGTGATCCGTAAGATAGAAGACAGCCAAGGTTCAAAGACAAACCCAGCATTAATAAACAAACACATACTTCTTTTCTTCACTTGTTTGGCCCCTGTCTGCAGTTTGGCACTATTTGCCTCCTCTGTTTTACGATCCCTGCCGGGACACGCGCAGACACGCACCTCGAAGCATCTTCGGCCCAAAAGTTGTCCGCTAAAAGACAGTAGAAAAACATTTACTAAGGGTGCAAAAGCTATCTTTGAGGTGGGATAACAGTGATGCACAACTTCAACTTCAAGTTACATTTAGAAACAAAATAAACATAAAACAGGCAAATACATAAAGCAGGAGATCAAGTTACACCACGTCGACCCTCGGTTTCCATGTAACACTACTCTTTATCCAGCAAATACATTTCAGCTCACACCAATCCTGGTAGATGAAACCATACGTACTCTGAAGTCTCAAGGGTCAGGATGGTGAGGATGGGTCCGCGGTTCATGCCTCCCATGCAGGAGCTGTTGCACATGAAGTTGAACAGGATTGTGGTGATCTCTGAGCCCGGCTGAAACACATGCAGGATAGTAGTCGTTTAGTGCACGGGTAATTTCAGGGATGACAAACCGTGAAAGCGGAACGAGAGGCACAACAGAATGATAACATTTAATTGCTACGTTAGGGGAAAGGTCAGAAGTGAGAGGCAGTGATACCTGGGGCGGCTCATAGGGAACAGTCACACTGTGCCTTTTTTTGTTGTAATCCTCAAGATACTGAGGCCTTTGGCTGCCCTCCGCTCTGATCAAATGACTGCGATGGTCTGCAGCTGAAAAGGAAAAACCAAAAAGCCAAAGCATCTCTCTCTCTCTCTCTCGTTTTCTTTTAACAAACATTTTAAAACAGAAGGTATTATTTCACTGAAACGCTTTTCTTACCGTCTTCTTGTAGACAGCCATTACTCTGAGAACCGGGAGGTACAGGGGGCCGGGGTCGCGCCTGACCCCGGGAGGACGCGGGACGGGGAGGTACAGGGGGCCGGGGTCGCGCCTGACCCCGGGAGGACGCGGGACGGGGAGGTACATGGGGCTGGGGTCGCGCCGGACCCCGGCAGGACGCCTGACGAGGAGGTTCCGTGGGCCGGGGTCGCGCCGGACCCCGGGAGGACGCCTGACGGGGAGGTACAGGGAGCTGGGGTCGCGCCTGACCCCGGGAGGACGCGGGACGGGGAGGTACATGGGGCCGGGGTCGCGCCTGACCCCGGGAGGACGCCTGACGGGGAGGTACAGGGAGCTGGGGTCGCGCCTGACCCCGGGAGGACGCGGGACGGGGAGGTACATGGGGCCGGGGTCGCGCCTGACCCCGGGAGAACGCCTGACGGGGAGGTACAGGGGGCCGGGGTCGCGCCGGACCACGGCAGGATGAGGGACGGGGAGGTACATGGGGCCGGGGTCGCGCCGGACCCCGGGAGGACGCCTGACGGGGAGGTACAGGGAGCTGGGGTCGCGCCTGACCCCGGGAGGATGCGGGACGGGGAGGTACATGGGGCTGGGGTCGCGCCTGACCCCGGGAGGACACCTGACGGGGAGGTACAGGGAGCTGGGGTCGCGCCGGACCCCGGCAGGACGCCTGACGGGAAGGTTCCGTGGGCCGGGGTCGCGCCGGACCCCGGGAGGATGCGGGACGGGCCTGTGACGAAGAAGAAGGGAGCGGTGACCGAGCCGCAGCGGATCCTGCGACGCGTAGGTGCCTTGTGGCCAAAAACGTAAAAAGAATCAAAAGTTTCATAGTTTGTCTCGTGGGGTCAGACTGACCCCCTCGAAGGCTGCGTGAGGGTTAAAAAGATGACCAATGTCATACTAAGACAAGATTAAAATATGACAATGATTCAAAAGTTGACCAAGGTAAAAAATATATCAAAGATTAAAAAGTTGACCAGAGTGCATTGTTGACAATCATAAATAAGCTGACTAGCTTTTTAATTTGAAGAAAGTATTTGTAAATAATTACCTAACTGTGTAATAGTTTAATAACTAGTAAAAATTTACCAGTCAGAAACAAAAATCTTGCCATTTAAGGTAATAAATTACATTGGTGCTTTTATTTTGAAAGGATTTAGAGGTTGTGTGTGGGCGATTACTAAACTATAAAATAGTATTAGATAGTCATAATTTATCATTCAATAGCAAGAATAGCCCTATTAAAGCAAAAGATTTAGATTTGGCCCTTTCAGAATAAAAGCACCCTAATAAGTTTGAGTGGCTATTTACTGAACTCTAAAGTAGTCTCTATAACGTTTGGCAAGTATTCAGAACCACAAATTTTCTAATCAATCTTGCCATTAAAGGTAATAAATTGTAATTGGTGCTTTTATTTTGAAAGGATTTAGAGGAAATGTGTGGGGGTAATAGCGTAACTGTCAATTAGTCTTTAAATAATCATAATTACCCATTCAAAGGCAAAAACAGTGCAGTTAAAGCTAATAATTGGCATTGGTGCTTTTATTTTGAAAGGATGTAGAGGAAGCACGTGTGGGTAATTACTAAACTGTTAATCTATCTTTAAATAGTCATAATTACCCATCTAAAAGTTGAAATATTGCTATTAAAGCTAATTTTTTGGCTTGGTGCTTTTATTTTGAAAGGATTTAGAGGAAGTGTGTGCTTAATTACTACACAATCCAATAGTGTAGTTGAGTAATCAGTAATAAGCATGGAACTGCTGTCTACACTGAGCATCAGCAGTTTGACCTGTCAGTGACATCTGCAGCTGCGCCGTCGCCATGGAGACGAAAGGCGGGAAAATCAGGCTCACTCTGCTCTGTAAAAGCAGAGTTTCACCCTGTATAAACAGGCTTGTTCCAGCTAAACCATGATAGTTATCACAAAGATTATTTCATTTTACGAGTCCCAAGGCTTCAATGAGCAAATGGTGTGAATTTTATGTTTGAGGATAAAAGCTTGTAGCCACAGTGGCAATTTCAAAATATGTCTCCTGTGTTTTTCTCCCCAGACGTCTGCCAAAAATTATCATTAGAGTCTATGGGAGAATTTCGGGATCTCTCTGCGCTTTGAGGTTGATAGCGACTAAAGTATAGGTCTGAGGGTATATCCAGACACATCATTAGAAAGAAGACAAGTATGACTACGATTTAGTGAAGTAATTATGTTGATAGAGTAAAAATTGTGGCTGTAGTGACGAGTTAGAGACAGAAGTTCTGTCTTAAAAAAGCGCACCTTCTCACTGTAGCTGTGACATCACGCACTCTAACTGACCCAACACACACTAATGGAAAAGCTGAAAATTTAACAAAAACCACACGATATTTAAACGCTCACAAGTCGAAAACTATAAAAGATACGAGGACGCTGATTTACACGGAGAACGTTGAAAGATGATAGACGCTTTTGACGTTGAAATGACGTTTCTACGCCAAAGTATGACGATGATAGACGCTGATGAAAAGAGGGAAGTTGACAGAAAGTTGAACGATGATTCCCATAGACGACCATTATAAAAAAACGACGGAAAACGTTGAATAACGTTAAAAGTTGAAAAGCTGAAAACGTGAAAAGTAATAGCCTGCATCGTCTAACGATGACGCACGTTTAGAACGTTGAACGATGATTCTGCGATGAAGCGTTGAGAAGTAGATAGCGACCGAAAAACGGGGCGAAATAATAAGAATAATAATAATAAAGAGCGAAGATCTCAATAGTGTGAGAGCTGTTCAGCTCTCCCACTAATAAAGAGCGAAGATATCAATAGTGTGAGAGCTGTTCAGCTCTCCCACTAATAAAGAGCGAAGATCTCAATAGTGTGAGAGCTGTTCAGCTCTCCCACTAATAAAGAGCGAAGATCTCAATAGTGTGAGAGCTGTTCAGCTCTCCCACTAACAAGGAGCAGGACCAGAGACTGTGACAGTATTACAGTTCTTCTAGGATTCGTTTATATGGATCGTTCATTCGTTCACTTGTCACGTGACAGCCGAGCTGTTAATGTGGTGTGTATTTGCAAGGTTTTCACATGGTTTGAATTGCTTGTGGCATTTTGTGATTATAATTAATCGGCTGAAGCAAACCATGTTGTCTTCAGTATATAGTGTTTGAAAACGGCGACCATTATTATAACGCCCACAACGCCACCTGCTGTGAATGAACGAAAAGAACAAATAGCTCGAAATGATTAGTTCACTTTACTGTTTAAGAGTTAAAGATTCAAGTCACTTAAAAGAACTGAAATTCCCATCTCTAATAACAGAACTAATGATCAATTAAATAAAGCTGATGAATCACATGACTAAAGATTAAGCAGAAATAACTAAGACCGAACTGGAACTAATCAGGAAGTCACCAAAATAAAAAATGAAATTGCAGAAAACGTGACATTTGAGCCAGACACTTGTTACTTTTTTCAAGCATGTCTAAATGTAGCTTAACCTTTCAAATGTAAGCTTGAAAGTGCAGCGTGTACCATAAATATCTGCTTCCTATAATTATGTCTAACTCTGTTTTTGTTAAGCTTTTTAAACTTGCATCATGAAAATTGATGTCCAACCTACAGGTTTATGTTTAAACCTTCATTGGCACATGCAGGCACACAAAACATGAAACACAGTCAGCCAGATTTTGTTTGTTACACATTAACTTTTATGTTTAGGTTCGGATTTCCCCACCTTCTCCTGCACAATATACAGCTTCCTTCTTTTACACGCTTTGTTACAATCCACCTGCTACTCCTTTCTCTCTCCTTTTGATATTTTAACATTGGCCTCAATCTCTTCCTTCTCTGTTGGTTTTGTTGCCACCCTATCCACCTACTTACAGTCGTAGCACTTAAGAGTGTCAGCCTTTTATTGCAATCAGCTTTCATTTGCAGCCCGGTATCACCTTGTTTTTACTGCGTTGGAGCGTGTGTTACGTCTTTTTGGCCTATAGGTGGCGATCAGTCTCCACACTGGCCCCTATGACATCGTACTAAAACCATTTTATATGTCTTGGTTGTGTAATGGTTAGTTATTGTTAACAGTCTTGACCTGTCAGTTTGTTTGTCCCGGGTTCGAATCTCAGTGGAAGTGGAAGTTGTAATTACTTAACAATTAGCGTTGTTATCTCATTTCTATATTTTGGCCTACAAGATAATCACAAATGACTAATAGGGCTGGCTGCCTGTATTATTTAGCAGACGATTGTAGTATTTAGTATAGCAGTATTTCCAAGTTATGGCAGTTCAAAACCGAAATGGAGGAGGAAACTGATGTTCTGATGATTTTCTGGACAACTTAACCAGAAAACGACTTATTTTCTCTTTTTCCGTTTTTTTCCTCAAAACGAGAAAACGGGAAAAGATATAAAAGAGCTGAAAAAATGTTTTCAGCTCTTTTATCCGTTTTTAACACAGTGCTTAACCAGAAAACGGCTTGATTTCAGCCGATGTTGTCTGGAAAGGAGAATATAAATCCATTACTTAAGTTGCCCTTGAGCGCTGACTTCCTGTTGACGTAATACTGTGTTTCAAAATAAGAGTCTAACCTTCTTGTCTGTTCAGACGCATTAACCAGTCTTCTGGTTCTAAAACGTTCTAAAATGACTTGTTTTCTCGTTTTCCCAGCTATTATTCTGGAGGGGGAAATTAAACTAGGTGCACTGCAGGTGCGGCCGGAGCCGGGCCGCCAGGAACCGATGCAGGTGCGGCCGGAGCCGGGCCGCCAGGAACCGATGCAGGTGCGGCCGGAGCCGGGCCGCCAGGAACCGATGCAGGTGCGGCCGGAGCCGGGCCGCCAGGAACCGATGCAGGTGCGGCCGGAGCTGCGACGGGAACGACCCCCTCCTGGGGGTCGACAGGAACTACGACGGGCGCGACCCCCTCCTGGAGGTCCGCCGGGGCTGCGACGGGCGCGACCCCCTCCTGGAGGTCCGCCGGGACTGCGACGGGCGCGACCCCCTCCTGGAGGTCCGCCGGGACTGCGACGGGCGCGACCCCCTCCTGGAGGTGCGCAGGAACTGCAGCTGGCGCGACCTCCTCCTGGAGGTGCGCAGGAACTGCAGCTGGCGCGACCTCCTCCTGGAGGTGCGCAGGAACTGCAGCTGGCGCGACCTCCTCCTGGAGGTGCGCAGGAACTGCAGCTGGCGCGACCTCCTCCTGGAGGTGCGCAGGAACTGCAGCAGGCGCTGCCTCCCCCTGGAGGCCGGCGGGCGCTGCGGCTCCGAGGGTGACAGGGACTGGAACGACCTCTCTCGGGCCGACAGGAACGGGGACTGGAACGACCGCTACAGGGCCGACAGGAACGGGGCCTGGGGCGACCTCTACTTGGCCGACGGGAACGCCCTCAACTTGGCCGACGGGAACGCCCTCAACTTGGCCGACGGGAACGCCCTCAACTTGGCCGACGGGAACGCCCTCAACTTGGCCGACGGGAACGCCCTCAACTTGGCCGACGGGAACGCCCTCAACTTGGCCGACAGGAACGCCCTCAACTTGGCCGACAGGAACGCCCTCAACTTGGCCGACAGGGACAGGAACGACCTCAACTTGGCCGACAGGGACAGGAACAGGAACTGGAACGACCTCAACTTGGCCGACAGGGACAGGGACAGGAACTGGAGCGGCCGCAACATGGCCGACAGGAGCAGGAACAGGAACTGGAACAGCCGCAACATGGTCGACAGGAACAGGAATAGGAACTGGAACGGCCGCAACATGGCCGACAGAAACAGGAACTGGAACGGCCGCAACATGGCCGACAGGGACAAGAACGACCCCTAACGGATCGACAGGAACTGGAACGGCCGCAACATGGCCGACAGGAACAGGAACGACCTCTACTTGGCCGACAGGAACAGGGACTGGAACGGCCGCAACATGGCCGACAGGAACGGCCTCAACATGGCCGACAGGAACAGGAACAGGGACTGGAACGGCCGCAACATGGCCGACTGGAACGGCCTCAACATGGCCGACAGGGACTGAAACAGGAACTGGAACGGCGTCCCCTCCGGAGCCGGCATGACAGCTTACAGCTGCCGAGCTCGACGGGGGAGACGTCGGGCCTGATTGGGTGGACCTAACAGTCGTCAGACGGACGGTGCCCTCTGACTGGGACAAGGACTGAGCGTGACCGGACTGGGACGTGACTGGACTGGAGCGGGCTCGACTGGAGCGGGTTCGACTGGAGCGGGCTCGACTGGAGCGGGCTCGAACTGGGCTGGGCTCGACTGGGCTGGGCTCGACTGGGCTGGGGCTGGAACCTGAGCGTGGCGAGGCTGAACGGCGACTGGAGCCTGAGCATGGCGAGGCTGAACGGCGACTGGAGCCTGAGCGGAGGATGGCTGAACTGGGGACTGGGCAACACACGGCTGAACTGGGGACTGGGCAACACACGGCTGAACTGGGGACTGGGCAAAACACGGCTGAACTGGGGACTGGGCAAAACACGACTGAGCTGGAGACTGAACAGCTCGCGGCTGGGCTGGAGACTGAACAGCGCGCGGCTGAACTGGAGACTGAACAGCGCGCGGCTGGGCTGGAGACGGGGGACCGCGTGAGTGCAGGAAATCCTCCCAGCGGAACAACCATGGAGCTGGGCAGGTTGGTGCAGACACGACGGTCCGACAGGGCTGGAAGGAGGAAACCGAAACCATCGGCGGTGCGACCGGCGCTGGCGTGGTGCGGAGCTCGTCGCTTAACTCATCGTACCTCGCGCACAGCCGCTCATAGAGGCGACGAACACTGGGGCGCTCTAACGCGCTGTCATCGTCCTCCAGCGTCAATATCGCCACCTCCACGGCGCTGCGCTGGTTCTCCGGGTTAATCGCCCGTCGGTAATCCTCCGCGAGGATTTTAAAATAAACACGTAGGTCGCTGGGTAGCTCGGCGCAGGTGAACTCCATACTTCCTCGGGAGAATGATATTCGCCGTAAAAAAAACAAGAAAAAGCAGTCACTGACCTGACCGGAGGCTGAGTGCTGGCTGGGTCCAAGTTTGGCCAGATTGTTCTGTCAGGACTCGGGCAGGCGGCGGACCCACATGCACAGCACGGAGGCAGGATTATGATCAACCAGAGGTTTATTTTTCACGGCAGGGTCAGACGGTCCAGGTCATACACAAAAGGGTCACGGCAAAAATACAGGCAGGGATCAGGCAAAAACTCACGGTTGGTTAGTTAGTCCAGGGTCAGGCAGGATACACGGTTCAAAGAAAAACAGGAACAAAACGCGAGGGTCACGGAACACGAAACACTAGAACGAGGAAACACACGAAACTCAGGACACTCATGAAACTAGGGAAACTCGGAACACTGAAGAAACACGGGACAGTAATGAAACTCGGAACGCTCAAGAAACTCGCGGACTCACAAGAAACACGACAATCTGGCAGGGGACTAAGGACACAGGTGGTGGTTAAATACACAGTGACTTGATGACTAATAGAGTGCAGGTGTGGGTAATGACCAGATGAAGCAGGGACAGCTGTGACAGGACATGAACCGGAAGTGAAGCTTGAGCAGACACAAACCAGGAGACTACCAAAATAAAACAGGAAACAACTAGAAACACAAAACCAGATCATGACAAAAACCTCCATAGCTAACACATACAGTAATAAACATTAAAGTAAGCCACATGTTGAAGTGTCACCTGTGCACCACTACTCTAGCTGTAGTCGCTAGAGTAACGCTCCAAAGAACCAAAATGGTCAACGTGAATTTTTGGAGATCCTGTGCTGAACGTTTCCCCAGGCAGGCTTCTAAAAGCATGGCACCCCCGGATGCAGGAGTGAGAATGTAAACATCTTCACCCCCAGTGCAATAAGAAGGTTCCACCAGGCGCCGGGAGAATGGTTAAAAGCTTATAACACAGCATTATAACACAAATTGGTACATGATTATACAAAATACCGCTTTAACCCCTTACACTGCAGCAGCAACTCGTTGGAGGCTCACACTCCTTGGAAAAAGAGTAGAGGGTGTAGAGGGTGTTAGGACATCATTGGGGCCTAGGTTGATTTGTTATGCGAAACAGGAGGTGTGAGGGTGTCCCCAGGGATCATTCAGGAGTCACACACTCTGGATTTCTAGTATTATTGTGTATATAGTCTAATATATAGTATATGATGATGATGATGATTATATGAAACACAGTTTTTAACCCGTTACATCGCAGGCTTATCCTGAGGAATCCTCCTTAAAAAAAAATCAATTTAAAAAGTGGAGAGGTGTTAAGGGGGGACGGGGCCTTAGCAGGGGGGGTAGGTGGGTGCTGTAAAACCATTTCATCAGTTTCTGGGCATCTTTTATGGAGAAACCTGGTATAAATATAGGCGGAGTTGAAGTGCCAGAATCAACCTGAACCCAGGCCTTCACACTAGATCTTCAGCTCCCACAGATCTCATTTTTTTGATTCTCCTGAAAATATGTGCTAACAAATTTCGTTCGCATCAGCTGCTGCATCTCACGCCGCTTGCAGGGCTCGTCTGCCAGAGAGCGCTAGATCCCGTAAGTATGACCTCTTTTGCAAAATCAACCATTATTAGACTGTAGAACGCTTTGAAACAGTTTTCTTTTATGGCAGATTGCCTTGCGCTACAGCGTCGCCAGAGCCAAGAATTCCAGCTGCAGTATAGACCCCAGGCGGCTCAACAAGCATTCAACGTCTTCCCGACCGGACCGGCTCTTAGATTCGTCTGTCAGTTATTACATAATATAAGCTGATCAACCTTTGAACGTGCTGAAAATAACGGCTTTTTTATTTTTTCTAAATGACGCTGAGATCCATCAGCTGCCACGGACCGATCACAGTCTTGACGGTGGGTACGGATATTGTGAAGCATGATTATATCGTTTTTATTCCGCCGGTTCTGTTGAAATAAACTCTCCTTTTTATTCACACAGTATCAGACGACGCGCTTCTGGGGGTGTCACCGGACCCAGGAGAGATATTTACTGCCAGCGAGTGCGCTGCCAATGCGCCGCCACCCGGCCCAGAGCTGCAGCAGCCACAAGAACAACAACAACAACAACTGCGGAGCCCTGAAGAGGAGTGTCTAATCGGTGAGCTGGAGCATGTATTGTCCCGACAGCCGAGCGTGGAGCCTTCAACTTCCGAGAGCGGGGCCTCTGTGCTTCTAGCGGAGCAGCGCATCCCAGAACAGGTGAGGCGAACCCCCGTGCGTCGTCCGGGGACTCCTCTTCTGAGGGGTCACTTTAGTCGGCCATCCTCGCCATCATCCTCCTCTAAATCCTCCGGTAAGTTTCTTTTTTTAACTTTTTTTTTTTTTTTAAAAAGAGTTGTTTCTACGGGCTGTAACTAACTCAAGACTGTTTTCAATCAGATTCTGGTCGTTCGAGACTGCGAGAGAGAAGACTGGGCCTGGGACGAGAAGGCGTCCGCATTATCATCGAGGCGGAGCTGCATGGGCCTGAAAATTTCCACCGGATCTCCCAGTGTTTATTTCAGCGGGATCGTTACAGTGATTGATTTGCTCCGCACGCTGATGTGAAAACTGTGCTGGAATGTCACTCATTTGAATATTAAACAACAAGATGGCTGATGTAAACTCTGATCTCAATGATTTACAAGCCGAATTACAAGACGTGTTAACTTTGATATCCGGTGGCCAAAGAGGGTTTTGTGGTGTAAATATAACCACTGAGCATTTTCATCGGTAAGATGAATTGGTCAATGATTTCGTGGCGAGAGTCTGAAGTGTGTCTCCGGTCTACTCCCTGAATCGTGACTATGACTTTCCTAGCGGGGGTGATGAGTATGTTTCTGATTTTGACCGATTAGAACAGTCTGTAAACCGCTTCCTTGAAAGACTGCAAAATCCTAGCAAGAGAAATAATGAACTCCTGTCAGGGGAGGGCACACCCGTGTGCAGAGACAATGACGATGCTTTAAAAGGAGCTCCTTCGAGCAAGGACGGCAACCCGGAAGCACCCCCCCGACGAACCCCCGACGCGCACAAGCCGGCGCAGAGGGGAATCGGGCCCTCCGATGAAACCAGGATTATAACCAGAAACAGCTTCAATAACATTGAAATAAGACGATTGCTTAATGGGCAGACGGATGAGGTTGATTACGGATACTTTTATGGACACACCTCCGCGACTCCCTGGAATTTAGCCAGCAGCAGGTGGTTTCTCTTGCCACCAGCTGTACTAGCAGGTGGTATGTAAAAACAATGGTTTAATATAAAAGGTTTGTTAAAAAATAATAGATGCAATGCAACTAAGTGTTATAACTTTACATCCAATATTCAAACTCGTTCCCTCACAGATGTTTCATGTAAATGTTTTTTTGTCATTCTAATGTCACTCACCCACTCTTTTTGCAAAGCGCCCATCATGCTTAATCACTCACTTTCCTTTCACTTTAATTTTCCTTCCCTTTACTCTTTTTCCTTCACCTACTTTCACTCCACACTGTGTACATCCTTCTTTTCTCTATTCTTCTCCCACGTAGTCAGCCAGCTATGTAGCCCTCCAGTAGCCACACACAAACATTTACTACACAGGGGAAACACGTGCACATACATAGATAACACACAACTCAGAATACACAGGTACTTAAGGTTAGCCACACACCTAAAGTCTGTCACACTACATACACACAAGACTAGTAATCCACAGCAGTCAGGTAAGATATGACACCACTGAACATTGTCACTTGGAATGTACGTGGAATCAACAAGAAGGAGAAACGATTTAAAATATTTAATCATTTGAAAAACCTACAAGCAGACATTTCTTTACTACAGGAAACTCATATTCCCAAAACTAGATTACACTCTGGCATCAAAACAGTTCCCACATGCTTACTTAGCCGGTTACAATTCTAAACTAAGAGGGGTCGACATCCTGATAAATGAAAAGATTAACTTTAATATTCAGGATACCATTGTAGATCCAGAAGGGGGATATATAATTATTAATATCTTGATAGGAAACATTGAATATTGCATAGCTAATGTGTATGGCCCTAATGTTGACGACCCCTCTTTCTTTCACAGCTGCTTCACATCACTGTCTGCTCACTCTGGTTCCAAACTTATAGTAGGAGGGGACTTTAATTTAGTATTTAACCCAGAGTTGGATAGGCTAAGCAAAGCTGTGAGCAACACTCCCGTATAGATTATATTTTAATAAATAACTCAGTCTTACAAGATGTTTTTGACACCAATATTCATTATATCACAATCAGTGATCATGCACCAATGTCCATTTCATTGATTAAGACAGTCACACCATCAACCAGGAATTGGAGGTTTAATACATCATTACTAAATGATCAAGACTTCATCAGTTATGTCAGGAGAGAATGGGCAACCTTTATAGAAATCAACGATACACCAGGAACCTCACCCTGTGTTCTTTGGGAGACTGGGAAGGCAGTTATGCGCAGTAGAATATTTTCATACTCATCGCACAAGAAAAAAAAGGACATGCTACTAGAATTAGAATTAGAGCAAAAAATAAAATCTCTAGAGAATAAATATGCTGCCTCTCCAACCAATGATGTCCTAGAGGACCTAAGGAATCTAAAGCTGAAATTAAATAGTATAATTGATTGCAAAACTCAGTTTCAGATAGATCAATTACGCTGGGAGAACTTTCACCATGCTAACAAATGTGTTAAATTTTTAGCTAACCAATTAAAAAAAATAATAAAAATAATTATAAAGAGAAACAAGTCATCTATTCAATAACTAATAAGAAAGGGAATATTACTCATGATCCCCATGAAATAAATGATACCTTTAAAAACTTTTACGAAGAGTTATATATGTCTCAAATAGATCCATCCACCTCAGACATAGAGGAGTTTCTGAATAAACTAGAACTGCCAAAGCTAAAGGAAGAACAATCCACAACTCTAGACTCATTGTTATCTTTGGCAGAACTACATGAAGCTCTGCAGGAGATGTCCAATAAAAAAGCTCCAGGACCAGATGGATTCCCAACTGAATTTTATAAAGAGTTCTGGTCCATGCTGGCACCCAGCTTTTACAAAATGGTAGCTGAATTTAAACAACAACATTCAATACCCACAAATATGAATTCTAAGACCCTACACTCCCATCAAGTTATAGACCAATTTCACTAATAAATGTAGATCTAAAAATAGTGTGTAAAGCACTTGCTAGAAGATTAGAAAAAATCACTCCATATATAATTCACTCTCATTAAACAGGCTTCATTAAAAGTCTACAAACAATATGAACAGATTAATCATTTTAATTGATTATGTCACCACCCATAAACTAGAGTCAGCCATTGTCTTCTTAGATGCAGAAAAAGCTTTCGACAGAGTAAACTGGAAGTTTCTTTTAGCCACTCTGCACAAATTCGGCATTGGGAAATCATTTATAGACTGGGTCCTAATATTATACAGCTCAGCAATCGCTGCAATCAGAACAAACAACCAGATCTCACCAAGGTTTAATCTGCATAGAGGGACAAGACAGGGCTGCCCACTTTTCCCATCACTATTTGCAATATTTATTGAACCTCTAGCCGCAGCAATAACACAGCGTGAAGGATTACTGGAATATCGACCAAATCAGTAAATCATAAAATAAGTTTATATGCTGACGATGTGTTACTCTTTCTCCTAGAGCCACATACGTCTCTTCCTACAACTACCAGCCTCATAGATGAATTCTCAGGACTTTCAGAATACTCTATTAACTGGACCAAATCTATAGTGCTACCACTTAACCTTAAGGTGACTAACATCTCTTCTACCACACTCCATTCAGGGAACATTAAATACTTGGGCACTGAATTGTCGTCTAGGCTATCAGAGCTTATTGATCTAAACTACAATCCATTATTAAAACAAATAGAAGCCAACCTCAAAAGATGGCAGTCCTTACCCATTTCACTTATGGGAAGAATTACCACCATAAAAATGATGATCCAGGCGTGGTTTAAGACATTAGACTCCTACATCTCACAGTTTTTGTGGAAAACCAAGCCACCACGAATTAGTTTAAAAACTCTTCAAAAATTCAGACGCTGCGGCGGCCTAGAACTACCTAACTTCCACCACTATTTTCTTGCCAATAGACTGAACCATGTCTACAAATGGATAAAACCCAAGCCATCAGACTCCTCCTGGATAGACATTGAACAAACATTTTGTGGAAATATTAAAGTTGCAGATCTGCCCTTTGTCAGCACCAAAATTAAACAACATAGTTGTTACCAAAGCATTAGCATAAAAGCATCCCTGACAGTCTGGTGGGATTTTGTTAAAATTAATAGGTCTTCGCTTACTCTTACTTACTACTACCAAAACACACCTCTCTGGAACAATCCAGATAAAAACGCAATACACTTTCCAACTTGGCATATCAAAGGGATAACACATCTGGAACATGTTTTCACAAGTGTTTTACTATTTTGAAGAATTAGTGTCCCACTGTGAAATCACTAGTACCAATTTCTTAGAATATCAACAAATAAACTAAGTACCTAATGCAAAAACTAGGAATACTCCCATCCACATGCAACCACCACCAATAATAGAGCGATTTATTGATATATCAGGGAAAAGGACAGTATCCAAAATCTATACCTTAATTACCAATGTAGATCAGACAGTGAGCCTTTCGATTTCTGATCTTAACATCACCAATAATTACACATTCTGGAATAATATATGTTCTAATTTATTCAGAATGACAAAAAATACAAATTTACAACTAATACAATATAAAATTCTTCATAGAACTCACTATACAGGACAAAGGATTTTCAAAATGGGTCTCACAAACTCAAATATTTTCCCTCACTGTACAGATAAGACAGCAGATAGATTCCTATATGCATTTGGTCATGTTCACCTGTGCAGCAATTTTGGCAAAGAGTATGTGAACACCTGTCAACCCAGTTAAGCTGTCCAATCCCAGCGGCCCCTGCACTTTGTCTTCTAGGAGATCTAAGTGGGCTTGATTTAGAGACAAACTCATCACACACACTTCTTTCTGCCTTCTGTGTCGCAAATACAATCATCCTTATCAACTGGAAAATTAAAAAAAGACACCTTATCTGCTTCATAAAATTATTTTATACTTGATTCCAGGGGGTGGAGACCTGGGTGACCTGTGTCCGGGGGAGTCCCTCCGGGGATGCCTGCCTGTGCCCGGATGGGTGTCTCTCCCTTGGGGCGCTGCCCTTGCTCGGGTGGGGCGCTGCCTGCCCTAGCGATCCGACGTCCTCTGGTAACTGCTCGGGCCTGTTAGGGGGGGTTGTCGGACTACTCGGGCTGCGACCTTCATTGGGCCCTGGGCGGAGGTTGGCCCTCAATGCACAACCGCAGAGTATGTGTGTAGGTTTGAGTGTAGCACTACACGGGGCGAGCATGGATATACTTGAGCGAGAGAATGAATAGGTGTGAAACAAGGGTGAGGATGGCTCTGGCTTTGCTGCGTGTGATGCCTGGGCAGTAGTACTGCGGTCCCTGGGTCTCAACTGTCTCTTCCTGGCTGGGGGTTGTGGGGGGCAGTGGGATGGGTCGGGAACCTGGCTCTGCAGACCCTGGTGCTTTGCTTCCCAACTACATTTCTTAGGTCTGCAAGAGCCGTACTGCTGATGGAGGGACCAGGGCTACCGAGAAGTGGTTCCGCCATCCATCCATTTTCTTAACCGCTTCTCCCTAGTGCGGGGTCACGGGGGTGCTGGAGCCTATCCCAGCTGGCTACGGGCAAGAGGCAGGGTACACCCTGGACAGGTCGCCAGTCCATCGCAGGGCAACACATAGACAGACAACCATTCACTCACACACTCGCAATGGAGAGAAGCCAATCAACCTAATGCACGTCTTTGGACTGTGGGAGGAAGCCGGAGAACCCGGAGAGAACCCACGCAAACATCGGGAATCGAACCCAGAACCCACAGAATCTGGGTTCGATTCCACTGTGAGGCGACAGTGCTACCCACCGCACCACCGTGCCGCCCAAGTGGGATTCAATTCAATTCAATTTTATTTATATAGCACCAAATCACAACAAAGTTATCTCAAGGCACTTTACAAAGTAAGGTTTAAAACCTCACACAACTAAACCCAACAAATCCCACGTACAGCAAGCATTTATTTTGACAGGGACAGTGAAGAGGAAAAACTCCCTCTCTAACGAGGAAGAAACCTCCAGCAGAACCAGGCTGGATGTCGGCGACCATCTGCCTCGACCGGTTGGGGTGAGAGGATAGAAAGAGAAAAGCACAGCAACAACAACAAGCAACAACAAGCACCAACAGAGCACAGGCAGGATGGTTGGACCAGGGACTGGATACAGGCAGGATGGTTGGATCCGCAGCTGCCCATCACAGACACCAAACTTTTAGTCCAATGATACCTGTAGGTGAGGACAGAGTAGAGTAGAGAGAGAGAGACAGAGAGAGAGAGAGCGGGAGATAAGCACAACTACTGGAGAGAAAGAGACAAGGTTAGTTAAACATGGGAAAATGATGAGATTATTGGACAGAAGATGTAGAAGGAAACAGAGGAGCTCAGTGTATAAATTAAGTCCCCCAGCAGTCTTTGTCTATTGCAGCTTAACTAAGAGATGATTCCTGTGACTAACAATCATTGCCAGTGACCTGAACCATCTCTAACTATAAGCTTTATCAAAAAGGAAGGTTTTAAGCCTAATCTTAAAGGTGGAGAGTGTGTCAGCTTCTCGAACCTGAAGAGGGAGCTGGTTCCAGAGGAGAGGAGCTTGGTAGCTAAAAGCTCTGCCCCCCGTTCTACATTTAAACACTCTAGGAACCACAAGTAGCCCAGCGCGCTGAGAACGAAGAGTTCTGCTGGGAGCATAAGGAACTATTTTAAGATAAGAAGGAGCTTTATCATTGAGTACTTTGTAGGTGAGTAGGAGAATTTAAAATTCTATCCGATGCTCTGCAGTTTTAGTTGTATTAGTCATACACACTCGTCCAGGAATCTGGGGGCTCCTTCGGGGGGGCAGTGGATGGAGCCTTCACATTGTTGGTTCTGTCTGCTGGACCCCTCGGAGAATTGGCAATCTCCCAAAGTTCCTCATACTTAGCCACACATACATTTAGGGGTGGGCCCCATTCACTGGGGCCTGGGGCTGAGGCCAGTTGTGGCCTCGCCCCACTGGGAGATCCGGTGGAAATGTTCAGGCCCATGCTGTGCTGCCTCGATGATGATCCGGTCGCCTTCTCGTCCCAGGCCCAGTTGTCTCTCTCGCAGTCTTGGACGACCAGAATCTGATTGAAAACAGCCTCAAGTTAGTTACAGCCTGTAGAAACAACTCTTTAAAAAAAATGTTTAAAAAAGAAACTTATCGGAGGATTGAGAGGAGGAGGATGGCGAGGATGGCCGACTGGAGCGACCCCTCGGAAGAGAAGTCCCCGGACGACGCACAGGGGTTCGCCTCGCCTGTTCCAGGATGCCCTGCTCCGCAAGAAGCACAGGGGCCCCACTCTCAGAAGTTGAAGGCTCTACGCTTGGCTGTCGGGACAATATGTGCTCCAGCTCCCTGATGTCTAATCAGCTGGAGACTCCTCTTCGGGGCACTGCGGTCGTTGTTGTTCTTTTTGTTGTTCTATCTTCTGGAAGTGTCCGGTGAATCAGTTTACACTGATACTGTGTGAAAAAAAGAGAGTTTATTTCAACAGAACCGGCGGAATAAAAAATTATATAATCATGTTTCACAATATCCGTACCCACCGTCGAGACTGTGATAGGTCCGTGGCAGCTGATGGATCTCAGTGTCATTTTGAAAAAAAAAGCTGTTATTTTCAGCACGTTCAAAGGTTGATCAGCCTTTATTATGTAATAACTGACAGATGAATGTAAGGGTCGGTCCAGTCGGGAAGACGTTGAATGCTTGTTGAGCCGCCTGGCGTCTATACTGCAGTTGGAATTCTTGGCTTTGGCGACGCTGTAGCACAAGGAAATCTGACGATGACATAAAAGAAGCCTTTTTAAAAGCGTTCTACAGTCTAATAATGGTTGATTTTGCAAAAGAGGTCATACTTACGGAATCTAGCGCTCTCTGGCAGACGAGCCCCGCAAGCGGCGTGAGATGCAGGAGCTGATGCGAACGAAATTTGTTAGCGCATATTTTCAGGAGAATCAAAGAAATGAGATCCGCCAGAGCCTTAACTTGAATCATACCGCTGTTTCAACGTCCAACGAAGATCTAGTGTGAAGGCCTGGGTTCGGGTTGATTCTGGCACTTCAACTCCGCCTATATTTATACCAGGTTTCTCCTTAAAAGTCGCCCAGAAACTGATCAAATGGTTTTACAGCACCCCAAGGAGGGTGGATTCAAGGAGGATTCCTCAGGATAAGCCTGCAATGTAACGGGTTAAAAAAGGTGTTTCATATAATCATCATCATAATCATATTATGCTATATATTAGACTATATACACTCTAAATAATACTATCCACAGTGTGTGACTACTGAATGACCCCTGGGGACACCCTCACACCTCCTGATTCGCATGACATATCAACCTAGCCCCCGATGATGTCCTAACACCCTCTACGCTGGTTTTTCCAAGGAGTGTGAGCCTCCAACAAGCTGCCGCTGCAGTGTAAGGGGTTAAAGCGGTGTTTTGTATAATCATGTACCGATTTGTGTTCCAAAGTTGTGTTATAAGCTTTTAACCATTCTCCCGGCGCCTGGTGGAATCTCCTTATTGCACTGGGGGTGAAGATGTTTACATTCTCACTCCTGCATCCGGGGATGCCATGCTTTTAGAAGGGAAGAGACACCGAGTTTCAAAGACGAGATGCATTAGTTTTACGACTTTGGGTCTGCTCTAGGATCAGATAGGAGCCAGAGTCAGAGACCGGGGGTAAAAGACAATCGGTCAGTCAAACACAACATTACAGATGGAGCGACAAATTTTAGCTGCCTCGTTCCTGACTGATTTCACGCTGATCTTGTCATGACATTAGCATGACTTAGGTACCATTCCACCAAGCCCCCCTTACACCAGTCATGACCCCCCACTGTGATGTACTTAATGCGTAGCTGCCTTGTTAACGCCCCCTAAACCTTTTTTAAGAAATGACCTGCAATTGCACAGTCATGCATCAGGTGGAGCAGTGATGTGTAATCGAGGCCCACAGGTAGACTGGAAGTGCATGAGGTTTGTGTATGTATATATATAAATATATATAATGAGTACACAAACCTAATGAGTGTCTTAAATGTAAATTAGTTAACTTAAAGTTATTTATGTATGTAAGTATATTACATTGCTATGTAAGTAGAAAATTACAGCAGTTTTGAATAAAATGCCCTTTAGTCAAACATTCAGTCAACATCTACATGGATATTTTATTTGTTCTAATTATACTATGTATTACTGTATTGTAATGATGAGCACAAAACATACTGGCAATGTTTTTCAACCAGTCAGGAATAAATGACAACAGACAAAGTCAAAAAGCTTCCTCAGTCTGAGGGAAGTTCCTTATTATCCTCCAGTTTGGCTTCACTTCACACTTGCAAAGAACTATCTCGTTACATGAACAAAAGACACAAAAGTGAGTAGGTGTGATGAACCCTCCCCCAAGAAGGACACCAGACTGAAAGAGTTGACATGACTTAACTTCCACACAACTTCACCTGAGCCATGAAAATTAGATATATTTGGAAACTGCTTAACAAGAAAGTTCTTCATGGATCCATAACTTTAAAGGTTCCGCTCAAATCAAGGCTTTGTTAACATAATGCTGTGTGAAGGAATTTAGTGTCTATCCATACAGCAGGTCACCCTCAGAGGACCAACAGCCTAGTGGTTAAGGCACAGAAGCTCCCAGCTAGAGACTCCTGGTGTAAACTTGCCTCTGGTGTCTTATGTGTACCACACAAATTCAAATGACACAAAATACAGAGATCTGCGCACCCCATTTTCTGTTGAAAAGGTGGGAAAAATCAGACAAGGCAAAGCGCATCAGTGCCTCAAGAATGGATAGACGTTGGGCCTGGTTTTACAGCAGGAATCAGCATCCTCATCCAACATATCCAGTAATAAATAGACATCTGAATACATACCAGAGTTATGCCAGCTGGTATTCTTTCAGTTCTGTGTCATTTCAATCACCTTTACTGCCAAATGTTACCACAATCGGCTGATTGTGATGGCTTAATAATTTTCAAGTTAACTCACAGACTTTTCTTAAAGTAGAAACATTACCAAAGGTGCAGGAACCTTTACCATGTAAAAGTGCAGGAACCTTCAGTCTGAGTAAAGTTAGGCATTATCCTCTATTTACAATAGGCTGCACTTCACACCTGTAAAGAATTGGCTCATCAGTTGAACAAAGGACTGTGAGAAGGTGTGAAGACCATGTCCCCCATGAAGGACGTATGATGTGAAAGCTCCTTGAGAAACATTTCTGCTCTAAAAGAATGTACCCAACTTTAGAAAACCTGGTTTAGGAAATGGTCAAATGAACTGGATGTTTATAAAATCTGTAAATAAAACTTGCTAAAAAGAAAGTGTTAAGTTTATGGCTTCAGGATTTAAAAGTTTCTTATATTAAACCACTAACTAACAAAAAACGGTTTGTTTAAAAAACTGTGGGTGGGAAGTTGTGTGCGTTAATCACTAGGCTCTTTGAAGTGATGGATCTCTGAAGAATCTTCTGTTTAAGTAGTTCACAAATGTATGTGGTTACATCGCATCAGGTAACAGCACTGCAGGACTCTGATGCTTTGGGGAGAAGGGGATGGTGTGAGACCAGTCTAACTAGTGCTGTGGATTGGTCGTTCTGTCTGAAAAGAGGCTCTCTATTGTTATGTTCATCTAAGCTTGATTAGAAGATTCAAATGCTCATTTTTTAATTTAAAACAGCTCCTGGAGCAGGCAGACTGACACACACTACATCCAAGCGAATATGGCCGAATATACAGAATGAGACTTTAAGGATTTCATTAGGTAAATCAGTAAAGTCCAATTCAACCTAATACAGCCAGTAACTGATAAACCTCCAGAAGGTAGTTTGGCAGCTGTGGCAGCATGAGCTGCTGATGCTTATCTATGATTTAAAAAAGTAAGTTCAACATTCAACTCTTTTTTTTTTTGTTCTGTCCAGCAGTTTAGCAAGCAGCATATATTACGCTGAATGCCATATTGTGATGGACAGCTTTGCTTTAACAAGAAGAGTATATATAGAATATATATACTCTTCCTGATTTATGGTTTATTTTATGGTTTATTTAGCTAATCCAAAATGTGTGTGATGTTGCTGTGTTGGTGGACAGGTTAGGTTTCTTCTTTAGAGTGTGTATGCGGGAGGGTGGGGGGGGTTAGGGGGTGCAACCAGCTGCTGAAACCAGGCAAATCTGTTAAGTAAACAATCGGAGCAAAAAAAAAAAAAAAAAAAGAAGCAGGGATGTACCTTAGGCTAACACATTCATAACTAAACAAATTTTGTACTGTGGTTTACCTTGGAGATTAATACTAATACCAATAATAGTGCTAAGGTATGTGCACATACTCATACAAACATATACATACAATATACATACATATGTGCATTATTATACATATCCCATACTACTTAATAAAAGTCATGACATACAACACCACAAATTCCATATTCACACATTATTGATATTGGTAGTGATAAGTATCAATAATACTTACAGTTGGATTTGGAAAGTGTCCCACTACAAGGTTAGTAAGGCTGTAGCTTAATGTTATTCACCCAAAGGGTGAGGCAGACGTTGGTGCATGAACAATGCCACTTGTGAAAGCCAGGGTGATGTGAGGGGCTCGGCCACTATGCCCATCCAACAAGCAGGAAAGAATCATAGCAGCCAGGGAGCCCACACACCTTCAGTTCCAGGAGGGCAGGTGTTGCGACCCAAGCCGCCCACACAGAGCCCCCCAGGCAGAGCTGCAGCAGCCACAGAGACAGCACCCGAGGCCAGAGCGGGCCACCGGGGGTCAACGCTGTCCGCCCCATGAGAACCAGGGGCAAACACTCCCCCCGGCGGGAGGGTCGGCCTGAAAGAGTAGAGCCCGAGGACCCACGGTCCGTAGGGAGCCCGCCAGAAGATGCCCCCGCGCCCAGAGTGGGGCTCGCCCCCAGTCCACCACCCCCACACGAGCGGAGCGGGGCCTACCCCATCGGCCCGACCTCATCCCCTGGCGCCACAGCGGCCTGCAGCACAAGGCCAGCAATTGGTGGGGTCAGCAGAAAAGAGACCACCCAGGCAGACGATCATCGTACCCCGGGCGGAAAACCGGACCCCCCACACTTCAACCGCACCACACGCATACCAACTCACAAACAAAGACGCATACACCCACCCACATGTGCAACACACATCAACACACACACACACCATAGACTCTCTCACAACAAACTAGTCAATCATACGTGAACCAATGCACTCTCAGATACATTCTCGCACCCACACCATTCGCTTGATCACATTCGTGGGGAGGGTAGATCTCCGGCCTGCCGTCCATGTGGCCCCAGGCAGGGTCCGCAGCTCCTCCCGAGCCCCGACCAACCCCCCCAACCCGGGGGAGGCAGAGGGCAGCAGAAAAAGGTACCCCAGAACCCTGCAACCCAGCTTGGACGTGAGTGTGTGGAACTAAAGTGCACTGAAGGTGGGTGACACCTCCAGGAGCACAACCGCTGGCTGACGGTGTGTCCCCCGAACAGTGCCCCCCCTCGCCCTAAATGTCTTTTTGCAGTTAAAACTGGGTGGGGATCTCTCCACCAGGGCCAGTGGGCGAGGCCACAACTGGCCTCAGCCCCAGGCCCCAGTGAAGGAGCCCACCCCCGGCCCTAAATGTATGTGCATGTGGCTAAGTATGAGGAACTTTGAGAGATACCCAATTCTCCGAGGGGTCCAGCAGACAGAGCCATCAATGGGAAGGCGCCGTCTACTGGCCCCCCCAGAAGGAGCCCCCAGATTCCTGGACAAGTGTGTATGACTAATGCAATTAAAACTGCAGAGCATCCCACTTGGAAGGGACGGAACCACTATCCAGTAGCCCCGGTCCCTCCATCAGCAGGACGCCCCTTGCAGACCTAAATGGATGAATGCGGAGAAATGTAGTTGGGAAGCAGAGCACCAGGGTCCGCAGAGCCAGGTTCCCGACTGGCTCTGCTACCCATCCCACCACCCCCCACAAGCCCCAGCCAGGAAGGGACAGCCGAGACCCAGGGACCGCAGTACTACTGCCCAGGCGCCACACGCAGCACAGCCAGAGCCATCCTCACCCTTCTTTCACACTTACCCATTCTCTCGCTCAAGTATGCCCATGCTCGCCCCGTGTAGTGCTACACTCAAACCCACACAAGTACCCGAGCCCCACGCATCCTTACCTGGAAATGGAATCAATCAGAGTATAGTTTTGGTCATTGATTTGATGAAGCAGACAAAGTGTCTAAGGTGGTATAATCTAACAAGCTGTTCAGGTACTGAGTAATGCTTTTTTTTTATTTTTTTTTAGTTTTCCAGTTCATGAAGATGATTTTCTTTGCGACACAGAGGGCAGAAAGAAGTGTGTGTGATGAGTTTGTCTCTAAATCAAGCCCACTTAGATCTTCTAGAAGACAAAGTGCAGGGGACGCTGGGATTGGACAGCTTAACTGGGTTGACAGGTGTTCACATACTCTTTGCCAAAATTGCTGCACAGGTGAGCATGACCAGAATGCATGTAGGAATCTATCTGCTGTGTTATCTGTACAGTGAGGGCAATTATTTGAGTTTGTGAGACCCATTTGGAACATCCTTTGTCCTGTATAGTGATTTCTATGAAGAATTTTGTATTGTATTAGTTGTAAATTTTTATTTTTTGTCATTCTGAATAAATTAGAACATATGTTATTCCAGAACGTGTAATTAGTGGTGATATTGAGATCAGCTTCCCATTTAGAGATCGGAAGGCTCACTGTCTGGTCTACATTGTAAATTAAGATATAGATTTTGGATACTGTCCTTTTCCCTGATATATCAATAAATCACTCTATTACTGGTGGTGGTTGCATGTGGATGGCAGTATTCTTACTTTTTGCATTAAGTATTGACTCTAGTTGTTGGTATTCTAAGAAATTGGCACTAGTGATTTCATAGTGGGACACTAGTTCTTCAGAAGAGGTAAACTTGTCTCTTGTGAAAACATGTTTCAGATGTGTTATCCCTTTGATATGCCAAGTTGGAAAGTGTATTGCCTTTTTGTTTTGTATGATGTCTGGATTGTTCCAGAGAGGTGTGTTTTGGCAAAGAGTAAGCGAAGACCCATTAATTTTAAGAAACTCCCACCAGGCTTGCAGAGATGCTTTTATACTTATGTTCTGGTAACAACTATGATGTTTGATTTTGGTGCTGATAAAGGGCAGATCTGCAACTTTAATATTTCCACAAATATTGTTCAATGTCTATCCAGGAGGAGTCTGATGGCATGGGTTTTATCCATTTGTGGACATGGTTCAGTCTATTTGCAAGAAAATAGTGGTGGAAGTTAGGTAGTTCTAGGCTGCCGCAGCGTCTGGATTTTTGAAGAGTTTTTAAACTAATTTGTGGTGGCTTGGTTTTCCACAAAAACTGTGAGATGTAGGAGTCTAATGTCTTAAACCACGCCTGGGCTGGCTGAGTTGGAATCATTGAGAGTATGTAATTAATTTTTGGCAGGATCATCATTTTTATGGTGGCAATTCTTCCCATAAGTGAAATGGGTAAGGACTGCCATCTTTTGCCAATCAATAAGCTCTGATAGCCTAGACGACAATTCAGTGCCCAAGTATTTAATGTTCCCTGAATGGAGTGTGGTAGAAGAGATGTTAGTCACCTTAAGGTTAAGTGGTAGCACTATAGATTTGGTCCAGTTAATAGAGTATTCTGAAAGTCCTGAAAATTCATCTATGAGGCTGGTAGTTGTAGGAAGAGACGTATGTGGCTCTAGGAGAAACAGTAACACATCGTCAGCATATAAACCTTTTTTCATGATTTACTGATTTGGTCGATATTCCAGTAATTCCTTCATGCTGTCTTATTGCTGCGGCTAGAGGTTCAATAAATATTGCAAATATTGATGTGGAAAGTTGGCAGCCCTGTCTTGTCCCTCTATGCAGATTAAACCTTGGTGAGATCTGGTTGTTTGTTCTGACTGCAGCGTTTGCTGAGTTGTATAATATTTGGATCCAGTCTATGAATGTTTCCCCAATGCCGAATTTGTGCAGAGTGGCTAAAAGAAACTTCCAGTTTACTCTATCGAAAGCTGTTTCTGCATCTAAGGAGACGATGGCTGACTCTAGTTTATGGATGTTGACATAATCAATTAAATTAATTAGTCTGTTCATATTGTTTGTTGACTGTCTAATGAAGCCTGTTTGATCAGAGTGAATTATATATGGAGTGATTTTTTCTAATCTTCTAGCAAGTGCTTTACACACTATTTTTAGATCTACATTTATTAGTGAAATTGGTCTATAACTCGATGGGAGTGTAGGGTCTTTTCCTGGTTTTTGGAGCAGGCTTATGAAGGCAGAATTCATATTTGTGGGTATTGAATGTTGTTGTTTAATTTCAGCTACCATTTTGTAAAAGCTGGGTGCCAGCATGGACCAGAACTCTTTATAAAATTCAGTTGGGGAATCCATCTGGTCCTGGAGCTTTTTTATTGGACATCTCCTGCAGAGCTTCATGTAGTTCTGCCAAAGATAACAATGAGTCTAGAGTTGTGGATTGTTGTTCCTTTAGCTTTGGCAGTTCTAGTTTATTCAGAAACGCCTCTATGGCTGAGGTGGATGGATCTATTTGAGACGTATATATCTCTTGGTAAAAGTTTTTAAAGGTATCATTTATTTTTTCGGGATCACGAGTAATGTTGCCTTCCTTATTAGTTATTGAATGGATGATTTGTTACTCTTTATTATTTTTTAATTGGTTAGCTAGAAATTTACCACATTTGTTAGCATGGTCAAAGTTCTCCCAGCGTAATTGGTCTATCTGAAACTGAGTTTTGCAATCAATTATATTATGTAATTTCAGCTTTAGATTCTTTAGGTCTTCTAGGATTCTATCATTGGTTGGAGAGGCAGCATATTTATTCTCTAGAGATTTTATTTTTTGCTCTAATTCTAATTCAAGTAACATGTCCTTTTTTTTCTTGTGTGATGAGTATGAAATAATTCTACCGCGCATAACTGCCTTCCCAGTCTCCAGGGTGAGAACACAGGGTGAGATTTAGCAGAATGTTAGGGTGGTTGATTATTTTCCGTAAAATAAGGTAGTTATTTATTTATTTAAATTGGCGGATAGTTTGTCGCGCTGTTGTTTACTACCGGTGTTGCGCCGCCTTGTTGAATTTCTCGTGCTGTTCTCGCAGAGTCTCGCGTTCTCTCACAGCATCGCATTCCTCACTGTGTCCCCTAGCACCAGTTGGTGCACATCTGATCCAACATTCAACTCTGACATGAAGTTACCTTTTCAAGTTTTCTCAACTATTTTGTTTTTCTCAACTTTTTTAGACAGACTATTGTTTGTCTGTCTGCCCTAGCAAACAGTGTAAAACTGACATTATTAGATCTATGTCCTGTTCTCAGAACTGTGCCTATATTTGGTATTTGACCCAGGTCAGATGTACAGGTATACAGGTCAGATACTAAGGCTCCACCTTTTGGTTTTACCCTGGAATTGTGCTTTGGTGCTAAAATGGGGGTGGCCTCATTAACATTTTTAACACCTTCCCCAGACAGACCAAGGAGGGGGGCTGCTTACAGTCGGTTCACAAGGGTGTGATAAGTGTGTGATCAGCGCTGGAAAGATCACTGACAATCGACTGAAATCAGCGAAAATGAACCGCTCCATCTGTAGATGTCAGCGCTTAATGTGCGACAGAACCGTGAGAGGGAGAGAGATTGTTTGTCTAAGAATGTTTAGTGCTGAGCCTAATCAAGTACAGAGCCAATGGCTGCTATACGGAATGAGTTGAATGAAAATGATTTTTTTTCCCCCATTACAGTGTGTGTGTGTGTGTGTGTGTGTGTGTGTGTGTGTGTGTTGTACACCAACAGCATACTCTAATACTACAAATGCAAGAACCTTGTTTCAAAAATCTGTTGTTTCTAAAACAACAGAGGGCCGACTTGACGCCTAAACCCAGACGGGGGGAAGGAGGTCACGGAGTGTAGAAGGATACCAGACTCAGGTCACTTGATTAAACAATCAAGTGACCTTTGACCTAGAGCTGTCAAAACCTGAGTTGATCGAAGGTTGCCCATTTGCATCTGAGGGACACAGGTATTTGAGGCAATTTAACTGATGCTGGCTAAATAATTTTGTTCCTCTAGTACATGTTTACTGACAAAATATATTTTAGCTTTCATGAGAAACGGCACTATGTTTTTTTTATGTTTTTTTCTATTTTATCTTGAGCCTCTATTTTCATAACTGTGGATGAAAACAAACAACATTGGTTTAACATTTAGATTAAACATTTACATTTATATTTAATATTTACATTTGTATTTAACATTTACATTTAACATTTAAATTTAGACTTTTGCACCATTAACTAAATGTGAGAAAACATGTGTCATTTAGTTAAATGTGACAAAACTAGTTACTAGGTGCTCCTTTTACATTCGGTACCCAATACACTAGCACAGCAGTCTTGATGTATTTCTGCTAAATTTTATACTAACTATACACACTTCAACTAACTTAAATACAATTAAGACTGTATTGGCCATTCCAAATTGGTTATTGGTGCCTGGTAACAGGGTGGTGGCCCGTAAATTAATCAATTATTAATTCAGTTAATAATTATTAATCAATAATAGTTAAGTGTTTCACTTACCAAATAGACATTTGTCATATATAGTTAGATATTTAAGCTAATAACCAATTTTTTTAGAATCTAAATTATAAACAAAATTTGTATCTCCTTCTTGAACCGCCGCCTTATCGTGGTGGAGGAGTTTGTGTGTCCGAATAACCCCGGGAGCTATGTTGTCGGGGGCTAAATGCCCCTGGTAGGGTCTCCCAAGGCAAACAGCTCCTGGGCGACGGGCCAGACTAAGAGCAGTTCACAAACCCCCTATGAAAGGCAGACGACCCAGGCCAGAGACATCGTCCGGTATGGCGCAGCCGGGGCCCCACCCTGGAGCCAGGCCCGGGGTTGGGGCTCAAATGCGAGCGCCTGGTGCCGGGCCTATTCCCACGGGGCCCGGCCGGGCACAGCCCAAAAGAGCGACGTGGGGCCGTCCTCAAGTGGACCCACCATCCGCAGGAGTAATCGTAGGGGGCCGGTGCAAAGTGGATTGGGCAGCAGTCGAAGACGGGAGCCTAGGCGACCCAATCCCTGTATAACCAATCTGGCTATTGGGACATGGAATGTCACGTCACTGGGAGGAAAGGAGCCTGAGCTTGTGCAGCAGGTCGAGCGGTACCGGCTAGAAATAGTCGGGCTCACCTCCACACACAGCCTGGGCTTTGGAACCCAACTCCTTGAGAGGGGCTGGACCCTCCTCTACTCTGGAGTTGCCTGCGGTGAGAGGCTGCGGACTGGTGTGGGCTTGCTTATAGCTCCCCAGCTTAGTCGCCATGTGTTGGAGTTTTCCCCGGTGGACGAGAGGGTCGCTTCCCTGCCCCTTCGGGTGGGGGATAGGTCACTCACTGTCGTTTGTGCTTATGGGCCAAACGGTAGTGTGGAGTACCTGGCCTTTTTGGGGTCCCTGGAGAGTGTGTTGGAAAGCGCTCCAACTGGGGACCCCATCGTTCTTCTGGGAGATTTCAATGCCCACGTAGGTAACGACAGTGATACCTGGAGAGGCGTGATTGGGAGGAACGGCCTCCCTGATCTGAACCCGAATGGTGTCATGTTATTGGACTTTTGTCCTAGGCACAGTTTGGCCATAACAAACACCATGTTCGAACATAAGGATGTCCGTCGATGCACATGGCACCAGGACACCCTAGGCCGGAGGTCGATGATAGACTTTGTAGTCGTTTCACCTGACCTTCGGCCATATGTTTTGGACACTCAGATGAAGAGAGGGGCTGAGCTGTCAACTGATCACCACCTGGTGGTGAGTAGGATCCACTGGCAAGGAGGCTGGAACGACTTGGCAGGCCCAAACGTATTGTGAGAGTCTGTTGGGAACGCCTGGCTGAACCCTCTGTCAGACGGACCTTTAACACACACCTCCGGGAGAGAATCGACCAGATTCCGAGGGAGGTTGGAGACATAGAGTCAGAGTGGACCATGTTCTCCATCTCCATCGTCAACGCGGCCGTTCGGAGTTGTGGACGCAGGGTCTCTGGTGCCTGTTGTGGTGGTAATCCCCAAACCCGATGGTGGACGCCGGAGGTAAGGGACACCATCAAGCTGAAGAAGGAGTCCTACCAGGTATGGTTGACCTGTGGGACTCCTGAGGCAGCTGATGGGCACCGGCAGGCCAAGCGTGCTGCAGCCCGTGCCATTGCGGAGGCAAAAACTCGGGCCTGGGAGGAGTTCGGGGAGGCCATGGAGGAGGACTATCGCTCGGCCTCAAAGAGATTCTGGCAAACTGTTCGGCGCCTCAGGAGGGGGAAGCAGTTCTTTACCAACTCTGTTTTCAGTGGAGGTGGGGAGCTGTTGACCTCAACTGGGGATGTTATTGGACGGTGGAAGGAGTACTTTGAGGATCTCCTCAACCCCTTCGACATGCCTTCTGCTGAGGAAGCAGAGGCAGGGGACTCAGAGGCGGACTCGCCCATCACCCAGGCTGAGGTCACTGAGGTAGTTAGTAAGCTCCTCTGTGGCAGAGCAGCGAGGGTGGATGAAATTCGTTCTGAGTACCTCAAGTCTCTGGATGTTGTGGGGCTGTCTTGGGTGACACGCCTCTGCAACATCGCGTGGACGAGGGGGACAGTTCCTCTGGACTGGACAACCGGGGTGGTTGTCCCTCTTCACAAAAAGGGGGACAGGAGAGTGTGTTCTAACTATAGGAGGATCACACTTCTCAGCCTCCCTGGCAAAGTCTATGCCAGGGTACTGGAGAGGAGAATTCGGCCGATAGTCGAACCTCGGATACAGGAGGAACAATGTGGTTTTCGGCCTGGTCGTGGAACGCTGGACCAGCTTTATACCCTCAGCAGGGTGCTTGAGGGTTTGTGGGAGTTTGCCCAACCAGTTTACATGTGCTTTGTGGATCTGGAGAAGGCATTCGACCGCGTCCCTCGTGACATCCTGTGGGGGGTGGAGTATGGAGTCCAGGGCTCTTTGCTAATGGCTGTTCGGTCTCTGTACAACCGGACCGGGAGCTTGGTTCACATTGCCAGCAATAAGTCATACCTGTTCCGGTGCATGTTGGACTTCGGCAGGGCTGCCCTTTGTCACCGGTTCTGTTCATTATTTTTATGGACAGATTTCTAGGCACAGCCAGGGGCCAGAGGGGGTCTGGTTTGGGGACCACAGGATAGCATCTCTGCGTTTTGCAGATGATGTTGTCCTGTTGGCTTCATCGGGCCAGGACCTCCAGCGTGTGCTGGTGTGGTTTGCAGCTGAGTGTGAAGTGGCTGGGATGAGAATCAGTTCCTCCAAATCTTAGGCTATGGTCCTCGACCGGAAAAAGGTGGTTTGCTCTCTCCGGGTTGGAGGAGAGATCCTACCCCAAGTGGAGGAGTTTAAGTATCTTGGGGTCTTTTTCACGAGTAAGGGAAGGAAGGAGCGTGAGTTTGTTAGAGTTCCTACCCTCACCTACAGAGGCAGCCGGTAAAAGTGTCTACCCCCACCGTGCTAGGGACTCGAATCTGCCGCGTCAGCGCCCTGTTTGCACTGCGGGAAGAGTGTGTTACGTTCCTTTTGGCCTGTAGGTGGCGATTAACTTCCACTTTTGGTCCTAAAACATCGTAGTTGTTTATGTCATATAACCTCTTGTAGGACAACCAATGATAAGGTCTTGGGTGGCCTAGTGGTTAAGATGCATGGCTACAAAGCTTTTTGTCCGGAGTTCGAGTCTAAGTGGATGCAGTTTTTCAATTCTAATTATTGGAAAAACAGCGTCTCATCATCATCATGTGATCACGAGATGACAACGCTGTATTACTTAGTGCATAGATCGCCAAGACCATGAACCGCTGGTTGTGTTATAGTATTTAGTATAGTTATGAACATAAGTAAGTTATGGCAAATTATGGCAGTTTAAAACCGAAAATAAGCTGAACGGTGCGCCCTCCCGCGTGCAGTGTTCGATTTGTGGCAGACAAGCTACTGTAACCCTGATATCTTGCTGTTGGTACGGGCTGCAATTTTCTTTACGTGGTATTCTTCTTTAATGCACCACACGGCAAGACAATACGGCACATGTACACTTTTTTTCTTTACGCCGCTCTTATCCAATGCGCGTCACATTTTCCTGTCCCCCGTCAACAAGGGCAGGTAGGAACTAATGTTAATTACAAATAAAGTTACAGTAGCTGAAATGCCACGTTTCCCAGACATAAAATTAAAAAATAAAAAGGAATACTAACTACTGTAAGGTTACACTACTACAATTTAAAAAATTGAATAAGGAAGATCTAGACCAGAGGTCTGCCACTGGTAAAACCCACATTTTCAATGAAAAAAACAAACACTGGGAGCTGCGGAGGGCGGCAATATTATATTATTTGAGAACAACACAAATGAAGACATAAAAGTCGGGGCTCAGGGGTTTAACATTTTATATTTTATTGACGGAAGATCATAGCAATTAACAGCATACCTATTCAGTACTCGTTCTCTTTTATATGGAATACGAGCAACGATCAAACGTAAGCATCATATTACGCCTTGTAAAACTATAAAAACTGTTCAGATCGTTAACAGATGATAAAACATTGTCAAGGCATCGACAAGGACAGCTAACTCGCTTTTCCCTGCTTCAAACAGCTGCTGTAATTGAGAGCAACCCGTGCGGCATCACCGGTCAATCTGGAAACGTATTCATTGGTTTGGACATTGTTCTGCCCGCTTTCATGTAGACACAAAACTCGTCAAAGCAAAAGAGCTCAGTGCAGCATTTGCAAATCACATGTGAACGTTTTATTTTTTTTGTAAATAAAAATAATGTTTGCCCCTGGGAATAAAAACGATTCTGATTCTGAAAGCGGCTGATCAACTTCATAGGAACACATTTTATATGGTACAGGTGAAAGGGAGACTAACAACCCAACGCAGCCGAGGCTGTAGCAGGCAGAGAAACGCAGATCTTTGTCCTGCGTGTTGATGCATGTTTCCCCTTCCCCCAGTGTCCCTGCTCTGGGACGTTGATGGCCCCGCCCACTTTAATTCAATAGACGGACATAAAAGAGGGAATAACAAAATAAACAGCTGGTTAACTTCGTAGGAACATGGCTGTAGCTCTGCAATGACTTTATGTGGTACAGGTGAAAGGAATAATAACGAAATAAACGGAATATAAAACGGAAACGCTCTCAAGCGTTTTCTGTTTATATTTTTTATTGCATATTTGTTAAAACTAGATGGGTGTCGTTTTTTTGTAATTTTTGGTGACGTTACAGTGCAAACCGTATGTACCATATTTTTTGTTAATAAAAGTAATGTTTTCCCTGTTCAAACCAGGGGATAAAGCGAATCTGAAAGCGGCTGGTCAACTTCGTAGGAACACACTTCACATGGTACAGGTGAAAGGGACAATAACAACCCAACGCAGCTGAGGCTGTAGCAGGCAGAGAAACGCAGATCTTTGTCCTGCGTGTTGATGCGTGTTTCCCCTTCCTCCAGTGTCCCTGCTCTGGGACGTGGATGGCCCCGCCCACTTTAATTCACCAGACGGACATGAAAGAGGAAATAACGAAATAAACAGCTGGTTAACTTCGTAGGGACACCTTGTAGTAGGAACTAGTATATTTAGAAAACCCAGTAAAGGTGTGTGAACTGGGGAGGAGACGGCAGCAGCGACTGAAGAGCGACTGAATAGAGTTGATGTCTTCCCCGCTGACAGGCGCATTCATTTGATAATGCACGACCTTGGCTGACAGTTCAGTTGAAAAACACACTGAATCTTTATCAAACCGACACAAATAATACACTATTAGTCAGTCAAACAGAACATCAGATGTTTAAACTTGATGTACGACAGGGCACAAGAGATTATTTGTTTGTGTGAGAATGTTTAGTATTGAACCTAACCAGCACATGATGACTGTGTTGCATAAGAAAAAGCACAAAGGCACAATTTTCCCATTACAGATGGAGTGGTTCGTTTTCGCTGATTTCAGTCGACTGTCAGTGCCCTTTCCAGAGCTGATCAAACCCTTATCAAACACTCATGAGCTGATACTCAGCAGCCCCCCTCTTTGTTCGGTCTGGGGAAGGTGTTAAAATGTTAATGAGGCCACCCCCATTTTTAGCATCAAAGACGCAATTCAACAGTAAAACCAAAAGGTGGAGCTTTAGTATCTGACCTGTATACCTGTATATCTGACCTAGGTCAAATACCAAGTATAGGCACATGTCTGAGAAGAGGACATAGATCTAAAAATGTCAGTTCTACACTACTAGCTAGGGCAGACAGACAAACAGACAGACACACAGACAATAGTCTGTCTAAAGTTGAGAAAACTTGAAAAGTTGACTTCATGTCAGAGTTGAATGTTGTTGTTGTTTAATCATAGATAAGCATCGGCAGCTCAGGCTGCCACAGCTGCCAAACTACCTTCTGGAGGTTTATCAGTTACTGGCTGTATTAGGTTGAATTGGACTTTACAAATGTACCTAATGCAATTCTTAAAGGAGTCATATCATACTTTTCATTCTAAAAAATATTAGACTTTAATGTCTCAGTAAGGTCTCTGTAAATTTTCATCCCATAAAACCCTGTAGATCGTCCACACTGCCCCTGTCAATGTGTGGTTTTCACTCTCCATCAGCAAACGCTGTGTTTTCTGGGCGTGTCACAAGCGAAGCTGCTCACCACACCTCTGTGCGGAAGCGCATACCTTTTTTGTTGTTGTTGTTTTTTTTTTAATTGGCTCCATGGATACGAGCCACCGCACGGTTAGGATACAATAGGTGGCAGTAGTGCGACATTGGGAACGCAATCCACCGCAATCCTCCACAGAAGAAGACGACCCACTACAGGACTGCACGACATTAGCCAGCCAGCTAGTTCGTAGCGTAGTGGAACCATACGTCTACGATCCCGAATCTGACCCTGAAGCTGAAGAGGAGGCTGTTGAAGTCACCACATTTCGGCTGATGCAAGATTCGTCTCATTGGTAATGTCGCATTTACTTCAATTTATTTGATTTATGTAATTTGCAAAGCGGCTAGCAGTTGCTAATGCGTATGCTAAATGGCCTTTGCAGCTTCAATATTCACAACACGACTTACCTGGAAAACTCTCGTTAATAGAAAACACTACTTTAGCTTACATTATACAAATAAATAAGTTTGAGAGCATAGCTGAAATAATATAAATACATTTTACATTTACACATTTCACTGTTTTTGTCTTACTTGTGCTGCTGCTCTGACATAATTTTATTTAAAAAATGTGCATTAATATTTAGAGCAATCACTGCATGACCTTCCTGGGAACAAAAAGCATTGGTTCAAATTATATATTGACCTAATGTATTTTTACTGCTTTTAATTATGTTTTTTGTCATTCATGATAAATTTGACAGTAATATGTCTCTGTATCTAAAGTTGTTACAGGTATCTAGTCTACAGAGGCTAGTGAGCTGGTGCTGAGGATTCCTGGGGTGAAGAATCTGAGTTGCCATCTCTTCATGCTTGAGTTGTAGATGAAGGCAGTTACCTGATGGATAAAACACTAAAACACTCATAGTATGATTGATGTAGACCACCTGTAGAATAACTCCTTTACCATTTGAGTAAAAATGTGTTTTTTGTGAGTGCGACACAATTTTTTTAACTTTATTTATATATAATTTATATGCGTTTTATTTATGGCCGCTTCAACTGTATAGCTTACCATATTAGAAAGAGAAAAACATGTAATTTCAATACTATGATTTCCTAAATAAAAGTGTTTTCCCTTCAGAAACAGAGTTCAGTGAAATACATAATAGTTAAAGCCAACTTTATTGTAAACCAAAAAAATACACCATTACTCCAAAGCTAGAACAAACTGTTACCTTCACACTCCAATGTGCAATGTATAGGTTACTGAGTTAATTAAGAAGTCTGGGGGTTTGAGGACGAAGGAGAAGCTTTTGCAGGGCCTTGCAGATGAAATGCATGAAAGTAGGGTAAACAGGGAGATGTGGTGATCCTTGTTCTCATCACTATTTGGAAGACTGAGCGGAAGCAGTCCTCTACCAGATGGAAGCTGTGGCTGTCCTCACCATCACCTCATCAAAACAAAAGGTACTGCAATCAGAATTGTAGATTAGTGAAATGTTCACTATTATGTAGGTCAAAACCTTCTCTAATGTAAGAACACACAATACCAGACAAAAAATTAAACCAAACAAGAGGACAGGCCTGTCTGTGCTAAAACAACAGATAAACAGTTGTTACAATTCAGATATAAAATCTAAACAGTATATACCCATTAAAATCTTCTATTACCTATCTTACTGTTGGTACATACAAACTTACATACCTTCACTCCTGAGCTGGGCAGCAGATGTCCGTGTACCAACAGTCTGCAGTGATTTCTCTGTTTGACAGCCTCCTTGCATGTGGGCAACTGGGATTTGCCCTCCTACAGTATAGAAAAGACTGTTACATTTACTGTAAATTGTATTGGTCCTACAAATATAATGGCTATGGTACAAGCTATAGGTAACTGACCAGATAAGCAGCAGGTATTGTAGAGATGTGACTAATTAGCAACTAAGCTTGCAACACAACACAGTAATCATTCCAACTAATCATGTTAGAATTTGATAGAACAATGACATAACCCCAAATCACAAGTTGATTTAGGCTGTGACACAGGACGGGGTAATAACAAACATAACCACGTTCATCTGCAGTTTCCTATTGTAGCGATCGACCAGCTGTAGCTCTAAAGTGCAAAGGCCTAAAGGCATGCTAACGGCTAACGCAACACAAACAGGAGCGGCAGCACGTCAACAGGACAAAAGCTCGATCCACCGTTTCCTGCCTGTCGCCGATCGTAGGCCCATCGCTATTAGCTGTTCCCCACACAGGTGTGTGATTGCACCAACTCAGAGTAGCACATTTGAAAGGGACAAAGGCTCAGTTGACTCACTGTAGCCGTTAGCGACGCTAGCGATTAGCTTGTCTCACATGTGGGTTACTGCATTTTAAACAGACCCAACTAACATATTTAGATATCACAAGTATCAAGCACAAACTTACTACAGCGAGCTAGATCCACCGCTTCCTGTCTGTGGCCGCTGGAAGGGCGATCAGCTGTTCCCCGCAGGTGTATGAGATTACAGAAAAAGGACAGACGCTAGACCCACCGCTCCCTGCCCGTAGCCGCTCGATGCCGATACGATAATCATTAGCTTTTCTCCACACGTGTGTGGCTGCAGGAGCCCACATGAGCACATTTGAAGGGGACAAAGGCTCGGTCGACTGGCTGTAGCCATTAGCATAGCTAGCTAGTAACTTGCCCCACACATCGGTTACTACATTTAAACGGACAAACTAACATTTTAAAACATTATAAATATCAAGCATGTACTTACTTCAGTGAGTGGATGACGGACTTTAGGAATAGGTCCTTTTTTTCCAACAGGAGCCGTGAAACAAATCCAGCATTGTACGCACCCTCGTTTGAAATGCACATACGTATAAATGCTGAGGCAGTGTTTCTGGCACCGGTCCGTTAAAAATAAAAGTGACCCACAAATCCTCACTTGTTGATCCCTTGTTAAAGTGAATAGACTTTGGTGTTGGTTAGAACACCCAAGAACCGAACTATTTCTATGGGAGGACTTGAACGCTGCCGTGCTGGTCTGTTCACGGTGAGTGAGAGGGGGGAAATGGCGGAAGTCCAGTTTTGGTTCCAGTTGTGGGGGTGGTGGATTCAGCCGGAGCCTGAGCGGGGCACGGCTGGACTGGAACCTAAGCGTAACAGGGCTACACTGGAACCTGAGCGTGACAGGGCTGCACTGGAACCTGAGCGTGACAGGGCTGCACTGGAACCTAAGCGTAACAGGGCTACACTGGAACCTGAGCGTGACAGGGCTGCACTGGAACCTGAGCGTGACAGGGCTGCACTGGAACCTGAGCGTGACAGGGCTGCACTGGAACCTGAGCGTGACAAAACTGACCTGGCTGAGACGTGGGATCTGGCGTGGCTGCTGGCTGCAGGCCTGGGAGTTGCAGGGCCGCACGCAGGGCAGGTTCCCCCAGAATGAGGGCAGCTGCCTCCTCAAATAGTTGCTCCCTCGTGCCCTGGTCTGCTGTTGAATCCGCAGTGTCCATTAGGTAGGAAAAGAGGAACACAACCGGGGGAGAACAGTGGAGGTGGATCCGTTATGCGACGCTATCGGGGATGCCTGCAATTGACATGACACAGTCAGTGGGGGAACCGAGGGAATCCTCTGCCGGAGAGGAGAGCTGCTCGGTCACCGCGACCGGTGGGCTGACCCTCCCACTGGGTGGGAGGGTCAGCCTGAGAGAGTGGAGCCCGAGGACCCACTGTCTGTGGGGAGTCCACCAAGAGATGCCCCTGCGCCCAGAGCGGGACCCATCCCCACTTTGCCACCTCCACAAGAGCGGAGCGGGGGCAACCCCAATGGCCCGATCCTATCTCCTGACAACACATCAGGCTCGCAACATAAAAAAAAACATTATTAATAATGTTTGTTGTCCACATTAAAAGCAAACACAGACCATTATTCAAGAGGAGTATATTACTTCAGTATAAATTGGTGCTCCATGGCATGCCACAAGACTTGTCTTAACAGAGAGGAAGAGCATCTTTTTTATTCAGCATCTAGGATTACTCCGGCCAACTGAGCTATCTGCCAGCAGAGATGTCCTCCACCAAATGCATTCTGCATCTGCATTCTGCTATTCACTTTTGGAATCATTATTAGTTTTCAAACACACAGTCCCCTGTTGTGTTTATGGACATACACCCTGCAGGGAAGCCACCTGTACAGGACTTCAGGTGGAAATTGACTGAGCTCCAGCTAAAGAATCTGTCCAATACATAAGTGTAGATATAAATATGATAAACACTAATGGTGGGAAAGTCAGAGTGAAAGCTAGAAGTTCCTCATTAATATTCTTTACAGGTCACACACCTAGTCTGCCACTTACTGTTTATTTAGTGAGATCGTGTACAAGCAAAACATAGTTAATCAGTGTAGACGATTATGTATTCTAGACAAACAGGTTCTCAAGTCATACTATACCTACGTTATTGTTCACATTTGTTTTACACCTTTAGCTTTAGCATAAGATGAAACTGTGAAGAGGGCAGATCCCAAGTGTTAGGGACCTTGAGATTTCTAACAATGGAACATACAGGTAAACTGGTAAAAATATACAGTCAGTACGGCTGCTTAAATAACAAGAAAGAAGAAATAGAAATGGGACATCTGGAGTATTGTTGGTATTTTGGTGCAATATTTTTGCATATGGTTGAAATTAAGGAGGAAACCTTTACATAACTATTAAGTTTTCTGCAACACTTTATCCTAAAAATGATGTACCTATGAAAAAATGAATACATCTTGAATAAATTGTATTTTGTCTTCAGTTTCATTAACTCAATCACAGCAGTGTTGCCTATCTAAATGATTTGTTGTTCAGTTTTAAATTTCTAGCCAAATAATTTTAAGTTGTGCTGAAGACCTGATAATCACTGCTGTATGGGTGCAACCCTAGAATCCTCTGTCCACGTGCCAAACATCAAACACTGGCTGTCTTTTACACCAAAATGATGAAAAATGGAGTGTGTCTCTGCTGACAGAAGCACTGACAGGCTGTAATTTCCAGGTTCCCACCGCTCCTGCTGTCCGGGAGACAGGAAGAAAGTTGCACATGTCATAACATAGCATCACCAGTCAATGCCTTTTAAATGAGCCTGAGAAGGAATGCATTTGTTTAGCCTCATGGAAACAATTGTCAGTCACTATGACAAATGACCTGCACAGAGCCCCACATACTGCACTGCTGGTGCCCATTACACCAATACAGTGACCAAATTGTTAGGTGGATCTGTAGCTTTTGTTCTTTAACATGCCAGATATTTTAATTACTGATGCTTGATTGCATTTGTCTGGACCTGCATCTGAGTCATACATTCTGCAACTAATAGCAAAACATCTAGCAAACATCTCAAACATCACTTCATCTTAATTTACTTTCTTCCGATAACTTGATATTCCTGTCTATTACAGATACTGTAAGATAACCTTGTCCTTTCTGTTCAGTGCCTTCCCTCTCAGCAGAACTGATTCCACTTTGAGACTGGAGCATCGACTTCTGACGTCCTCCACGTCATTAGTAATGGCATGTGTTGACTTGGAAAACACCCCTCCCCCTGTGCCTCTGTCCTTAGCAACCCTGCCAAAACGGTCCTTCGCTGCTCTGAGATGGCATTAGCTAATTCTGTCCAGCTAAGCTAAGCTTAGTATTTTCAAACTCATTCTACCTCACCGTCTCTATTACCCCACGGAAAACCGTTCGTGTCCGTTACTGAACCACTTCTTCTGGGCTTTCCTCGGTTTTGGTTTGTTTTCAAACTTGCTTCTCCTACTTTTCCCTCTTCTCACTCCCGACTCATCCTCTCGTCGTCACCTCCTCCTCCGCTCACTTTCCCGCATCACTATTTATCTTCCACCCTCCCCTCTCTCTCAGCCAACCAAATCCAACCACCATAATTGACAAACCGCAGTAGACAACCACATTAGTAATGGCCAAAGAGAAGGGGAAAACTGGTGTGCTTGACAGTAAGCTTAACCAATAATAGAACTGTTTTCCCAAAACACATCACTGACTCAAAATAAACATTCATATCATTTGAACAGAACGTATTTCACAGAGGTTATAAAATTTAGGCAAAACAATCCAGTAACTGCAAATAATAAAACATATTGTGGTCAAAATGAACAAAAATATCCACTTACACATTAACATCAGCCCATAATTATAGCCTACATGAATTTTATTCAAAATGCATTTCATCAATACTTACTATGATGTATGCAAGTTATATTTCAGTAATGTTTAATTTATTTTTTTATTGTTACAAAATATTTACTAAATTGTACTTATTGTACCTAAGTATTTTATATTTAGTATGTATTTGCAACAATATCTTCTTGTGTCTACTTGCACATGCTTTTTTCATGCTACACAATACTAAAGAATTGGACCTTGATGTCTCAGTAAGGTGTCTGTAACTTTTCATGCCAAAAAGCGCTGTAGATCGCCCACACGGCCCGTCTGAAAATTTGTGTTTTAAGGTCTCGTCCACAACGCTCTGTTTTCGGAATGTGTTGCAAGCACAGGCATATATTTTGCCGTACTGTATTTGACTGTAATTAAGTGCCAATGTGGGAACGGTGAATGCCTACAGAGGCATGGTGTGACAGCAACTGTTGCTGTCAAGATATTACATGTGTTTATTACTTTTATTATTTAATTAAATTAAAATTTCAATAAATCTTACCCTAAGACGCCTGAACCAGTTGCCAAACCTACTGTCATTGTTCATGGTTGATGATCCAGGACTGGAGCCAGTATGATTGAATGTGTATTTATTACAGAACACATTTAATATACAATATATCAGACAATTGTTTTTTTCTTCATAAATTTGACAGTACTATGTCTGTGTGTATCTCAAGTTGTTGCAGGTATCTAGTCTAGAAGTCTTGTTAGCTGGTGCTGGGGACTTCTAGAGTGAGGGGAGTCCAAGTTGTCATCCCAGTGCAGTGTTTTCTGAGGGACAAGGCACCTATGTTGGATTAGACCACCTGTGAAATACCTAAATTATTGTTTTCGTGGCAATACCTCATTAAAAGTTGAAATATTATAAAACATTTGTCTGTTTTCCCTTATAAAAAATAGATCAGTGAAACAGCAAGTCAAAGCCAACTTTATTGTCAACCAATGCCCCAGCACTATAATGCTGGATAAGATACCTTTACAGCTCAATGTGCAGACCACAAAATGAATGGGTAGGATTCATAGTTATGTTGAAAGCATAGTTTTGGAGTGGAACAGGTACAGTCATGGGCAGTTGGCTGGGGAGATGTGAGGATCTTTTTTGTCTTTATCACGTTTTGGAAGACATCGGAAGCAGTGCAGCTGCTGTACAGATAGAGGATGCAGCTGTTTTCCTTGACACCACTCTGGAAGGTATAGAGAATAGAATAGTAAATTAATGAAATGTCCAGTATTGCCTACACTATGTATCTCACAACCCTCACAAATGTAAACAATATATAGAGGTAGTTAGATCAGTTGTAATAGTTTTTGTAGCAAACATGTTTTCAACTTAGCTTTTATAGTGCTGGTTTGTTAAATCTTGGCATGACATTAATGACCTTCTTACTGTCAGGTTGCTCAAATTCTGCTCAGAGGGCCGGTGGGACAGGGATGTTCACAAGGTCCTCCATATAACGACCTGGGTCCAGCAGGACTTTATTGAAGATGGTCTCCATCACATTTTCCACAGAATCTGCACCATAACATGAGAATTACAAATTATCTGTCAACAGACTAAAATGCCAAAATAAATTGACCAACTGCATACAGAGTAAATATATAGACAATAATATAGATCAAATTATAAATACTACAACTACTGAAATTTGAAATGCAAAATCTCTGTCAAATAAACAAATTATCATACTGCTGTTAAATGTACATATCTTTGCTCATGAGGTGAGCAACAACTCTTCTACAAGGTAGCCGTGTGCCCACAGCCTGCAGTGGTGTGTCAGTTTGAGAAACAACCACCTTGCGTTTCGGTAGCTGGGATGCATCAGTCTGTATAAAAAAGTCACACTTACAGTTAGCTGACTAGATAAGCAACGGATATGAGAAGACAGCAACAACATACATGTTAGACTTAGATAGAACTTGCCATAACCCAAAATTACAGGTCTACTTGGGCTACGACATACACACGTCTACACACAAAGAAGCATTTAGTCAGCGGTCCATTTACAATAAAATTAATCCATAAAGTTCTTCTTTCTTGCTCCGGTTAAATGAAAAGGCTGCGATGCTGGTTGGAACAACCAACAACAGAGCACTTTTCCGAACGCTAATGGCCCCATTTCAGTTCGTGTCACAGTGAGTGACTTCTTCTTCTTTTGTCTTTTAAATGGTGGGTGGCAACCAACTGAAAGGTGCATTACCGCCACCTACTATGCTGGAGTGCACAGTGAGTGACTTCTTCTTCTTTTGTCTGTGACTGCAGTGAGTGACTGAAATGTAATGTTGCAAGTACATTTAGGGTTCCAGGTTTGTCAGGGTTTTTCAGGTTTCTGTTTATATTTTTTATTGCACATTTGTTAAAACTTAATGAGTGTACTGTCATCTTTTCTGTAATTTTTGATGACGTTACAGTGCAAACAATATTTGAACTAGTTTTTTTTTGTAAATAAACAAAGCTTCGCCACATTTGAGAAGAAACTGAAACTGTCTTATTGTATTGTTGATGTTTTTCATTGCTTCCTTCGGTGAGACCGCAACAATGACACTCGTCCTTTCACGTTGTAAATCCAAGCACATAGCGGTGGAACATTGTAACAGTGGATGTCACTCATAGACTCATAGGAACTGTGCAGCCTTGCAGACAGGAGCAGGGTCAGCAAGCCCACGCAACCCACCACCTAGAGTGCGTCAGTGATGGCCCTCTTTACCTAACAAAAGCAGCTGTTCACAGATGATTCAGGGTCTCAGCTAGCCGAGCAGATCATTTGACCACCTTCTAGTGGGAATGGGTATATTTAGAAATCCCAGTAGTTCTAGTGTTAATACTAATACCAATAATAGTGTTAAGGTGTGTGCACATACTCATACAAAGATATACATATCATATACATACATATGTGCATTGTTATACACATCCCATACAACTTAATCAAAGTCATGACATACAACACCACAATTTCCATATTCACACATTATTGATATTGGTAGTGATAAGTATCAGTAATACTTACAGTTGGATTTGGAAAGTGTCCCACTACAAGGTTAGTAAGGCTGTAGCTTGATATTATTCACCCAAAGGGTGAGGCAGACGTTGGTGCATGAACAATGCCACTTGTGGAAGCCAGGGTGATACGCCCATCCAACAAGCAGAGGAAAGAATCCTAGCAGCCAGGGAGCCCACACACCTTCAGTTCCAGGAGGGCAGGTGTTGCGACCCAAGCCGCCCACACAGCCCCCCAGGCAGAGCTGCAGCAGCCACAGAGACAGCACCCGAGGTCAGAGTGGGACCCGCCCCCAGTCCACCACCCCCACACGGGCGGGGTGGGGGTGCCTCATCCTCATGCCTCAACCTCATCCCCTGGCACCACACTGGCCTGCAGCACAAGGCCAGCAATTGGTGGGGGTCAGCAGAAAAGAGACCACCCAGGCAGACGATCATCGTACCCCGGGCGGAAAACCGGACCCCCCACACTCCAACCGCACCACACGCATACAAACTCACACAAACACAGACGCATACACCCACCCACATGTACAACACACATCATCACATCAACACACACACACCATAAACTCTCTCACAACAAACTAGTCAATCATACGTGAACCAATGCACTCTCAGATACATTCTCGCTCCCACACCACTTCGCTTGATCACATTCGTGGGGAGGGTAGGTCTCCGGCCTGCTGTCCATGTGGTCACCACAGACCTGGGTGACCCTGCAGGTCACCCAGGTCTCCACCCCCAGGTCCGCCCCCCGCACACCGGCAGGGAGGCCCGTCTCCGCTCCCCGGAGACAGGCACACGCCAACCCCCAAAATGGCCCTACTCCGGCACAGGACCGGCCTCAGCAGCCACCACACCCCCTTACTTATAAAGTTAAAATAAAGTTGTGTTTTCCTGTTAATTCTGTGTGTCTGTTACAATGAGAATAATTAATAAAGAAGGTGCGAAATTGGACCCCCAGAGAATGGAGAACAGAACCGAGAAGCAGTAGCAATAATTTTACTGAGAATATTGGTAACGTCAGAGCAGATCCATAATCCAACACAAAACTTGTTCGGCAGCGACCCTTCTTCGAAACTGGTAGAGACAATACTCTAACAGCTAGTGACTGACTGAACAGAGATTGAATGCACCTGTTAGTCCATCCCACTGGGGGAGTATTTGCCCCTGATTCTTTTGGGGTAGACAACGTTGACCCACAGTGGTCCACTCTGACCTCGGGTGTTGTCTCTGTGGCTACTGCAGCTCTGCCTGGGAGGATGTGTGTGGGCGGCTCGGGTTGCAACACCTACCCTGCTGAAACTGAAGGCATATGGGTTTCCTGCCTACTGGGTTTCTTTCCTCCGCCCCTGGGTGTAGCGGCCAAGCTCCTCCTATCACCTTGGCTTTCACAAGTGGCATTGTTCATGCACCCACAATGTTAAGCTACAGCTTTACTAACCTTGTAGTGAGACACTCAACACCTGAGCTGATAAACAAGCTTTCTAAACTTAGCTGTAAGTACTACTGGTACTTATCACTATCAATATCAATAATGTGTGATTATGTTAGTTGTGATGTTGTATGTCATGGCTAATATTAAGTATTATGAGATTATGTAATGTATGTAATGTATATTTGTATATATGAGTGTGTGCACATACCTTAACACTAATATTAGTAATAATATTAATTTAACAGTTAAACCACAGTACAGCAGTTGTTTATTTATGAATGTGTCTGCCTATGGTGCATCCCTACTTATTTATTTTGTGCCTATTGTTTGCTTAGTTTATTTGTTTGGTTTCAGCAGCTGGTTGCACCCCCCTCCAACACCCCAAACGATAAGAGCCGACTACTGTAAGACAAGAGCCGAATTTTCAGCTCCTATTTAATCCATGCACAGAGGAGCGAGATTATTTTTTATGGGCGCACCATTTGGTCAATCACGTGCGAGGACAGACTAGACACATACCATTATGCAAAAGAAGGGGGCCGGGCCAGAAGCTCCTAACACACAGACTTGGAGCCAGAAGTAAGCGCGTCCGAAAAATGTAAAAACATAAGCAAAAAACAAAAAAGAAGCAGCATCTGGCTAAATTTTAGTGATAGTGAAGGCGGCAAAGCTCAGGATAGAGTTTGCCTTTGGGGACTCCCCTTTGTCACAAGTGGAAAGAACAAATCACAGAACTGCTCAATAGCATGCCTGAGGTCTTTTCCTGGCATGATATGGACGTTGGTCATACCAGCAAAGTAAAACACCATATCAAGCTGAGTGACAATACCCCTTCAAGCATGGAGCCAGCATGGATAGATCTAGACGGTGCTTTCTGTCATTTGGAGGAAGTCGCTGCTCAATGTCTTCTCTGATGGTGATGATTTCATTGGTAAAGTAGTTCATAAAGTCATTGCTGCTGAGATTTAAGGGGATAGTAGGCTCAACACAGCTATGACTCTTAGTCAGCCTGGCTACAGTGCTGAAAAGAAACCTGGGGTTGTTTTTGTTTTCCTCAATTAGGGAGGAATAATGTGTTTTTCTAGCAGCACAAAGTGCTTTTTATATATTATTAGACTGTCCTTCCATGATATGCAGTTTACATTTATTTTGTTGGAACGCCACTGTCTTTCTAGTTGTCTGGTCCTGTGCAGCGAGAAGCTGCAGCATCATCTACAAGACAGTTAAGCTGTTCATAAGGATCAAGGTGACTGTTCTCTTCTGTGTAGCTACATGACAATGAGGCAAAAGATGATGGAATCATCTGCTATAGTAAGATTTCTTTCCAGCTGCTGTAAGGCCAGTTATGGTAAATTCAAAAGTTAATAAGAAAGGGTCAGATAACAGAGGGTTTTGGGGAAGAACTATTAAATTATCAGTTTCAACTCCATATGTCAGCACAAGATAGAGGGTATGATTAAAATGAGTAAAACCATTAGTGTCTAATAATGACTTAAAAGCAGTGCTGAGACAGTTACTGTCAGCAACTACGTGAATGTTCAAGTCTCCCACTACAATGACTTTATATGTGCTAAGAAGAAGTCAGATAAGAATTCAGAGAATTTAGTTAAGAACTCTGAATATGGTGTTATGAACATCCCCCGTACGGTTCAGAACCGCCAGAGCTTGACAAGAAATGGGGCCAGAGGAGGAGATGTAGTGGAGGCGAGGACGGAAACAACGCACGCTCTGAGCGGGGCGCTATGGCTCTCATGGAGCTTGGAGGAAATACGCACTCTCACTGAGCAGAGGAATATGGCACTGCGGCCCACGTTGCGCTATTAAAGACAGTAGTGTTCTCTGATGAACTTTTACGCTCACCTGGCCGCATCCGCTGACCAGGTTGCAGGGGAACAGGGAACAGGGAAGACCCCAAATGCACGACCCAACACAGAAAATAAAGTTTAACATACAGATGGAGCGGCAAATTTCCGTTGCCTCGTTGCTGCAGGATTTCACACTGATCTTGTCATGACATTAGCATGACTTAGGTATCATTCCACCAAGCCCCCCTACACCAGTCATGACCCCCCACTGTGATGTACTTAATGCGTGGCTGCCTTGTTAACGCCCCCTAAACCTTTTTTAAGAAATGACCTGCAATTGCACATTCATGCACCAGGTGGAGCAGTGATGTGTAATGCAGGCCCATAGGCAGATTGGAAGTGCATGAGGTTTGTGTACTATATATTATATATATATATATATATATATATATATATATATATATATATATATATATATATATATATATATATATATATATATATATATATATATATATATATATATAACAGAAATGAGCGTAGTTTATAACTGAACTTAAAGTTATTTATGTCTAAGCAAGAAGTAGAAAATTACAGCTGTTATGAATACAATGCCCTTAGTCAAACATTCAGTCAACATCCACATGGATATTTTATTTGTTTTAATTATACTGTATTGTATGTATTACTGTATTGTAATGTTTAGCTCTAAATTTACTGGCATTTTTTGACAACTGACAAAGACCAAAAGCTTTCTCAGTCTGAGGGAAGTTCCATATTATCCTCCAGTTTGGCTTCACTTCACACTTGCAAAGAACTGGCTCGTTACGTGAACAAAAGACACAAAAGTGAGTAGGTGTGATGAACCCTCCCCCAAGAAGGACACCAGACTGAAAGAGTTGACATGACTCAACTTCAACACAACTTCACCTGAGCCATAAAAACCAGATATATTTGTGCTTAAAAGTGCTTAAAGAGAAAATTCTTCATGGATCCATAACTTTAAAGGTTCCACTCAAATCAAGGCTCTGTTAACATAATGCTGTATGAAGGAATTTAGTTACTGGCCATACAGTACGTCTGCCTCAGAGGACCAACAGCCTGGTGGTTAAGGCACAGAAGCTCCCAGCTAGAGACTCCTGGTGTAAACCTGCCTCTGGTGTCTTTTGTTTACCACACAAATTCAAGTGACACAAAATACAGAGATCTGCATACATATGTGTTATGAGTTATGCTAGCTGATATTCTTTCAGTTCTGTGTCATTTCAGTCACCTTTTACTGCCAAATGTCACTGCAATCGTCTGATTGTGACTGTTCAATAATTTTCAAGTTAACTTACAGACTTTTCTTAAAGCAGAAACATTACCAAAAGTGCAGGAACCTTCAGTCTGAGTAAAGTTGGGCACTATCCTCTATTTACAATAGGCTTCACTTCACACCTGTAAAGAACTGGCTCATCAGTTGAACAAAGGACTGTGAGAAGGTGTGAAGACCATGTCCCCCATGAAGGACATGGGAAGCTCCTTGAGAAACATTTCTGCTCTAAAAGAATGTAGTGACCCAACTTTCAGAGAACTTGGTTTAGAAAATGGTCAAATGAACTGGACGTTTATAAAATCTGTGAATAAAACTTGTTAAAAAGAAAGTGTTAAGTCTATGGCTTTAGGATATAAAAGTTTCTTATTTTAAACCACCAACTAACAAAAACAGTTTAATTAAAAACTGTGGGTGAGAAGTTGTGTGCTAACCACTAGGCTCTTATAAGTGATGGATGGATGAAGTAGTTCACAAATGTATCTGGTTACATCAGGTAACAGCACTGCAAGACTCTGGTGCTTTGGGGAGAAGGGGGTGGTGTGAAACCAGTCTAACTGGTGCTGTGGATTGGTCGTTCTGTCTGAAAAGAGGCTCTCTATTGTTATGTTCATTTAAGCTTGATTAGAACATTGAAATGTTCTTTTTTTAATTTAAAACAGCTCCTGAAGCAGGCAGACTGACACACACTACATTCAAGTGAATAAGAATAATATATAGAATGAGAATTTATTAATTTCATTTGTGAAGTCCAACTCAACCTAATACAGCCAGTAACTGATAAACCTCCAGAAGGTAGTTTGGCAGCTGTGGCAGCGTGAGCTGCCTATGCTCATCTATGATTAAAAAAAAAGTTAGTACAACATTCAATTCTGAAATGAAGTCAACTTTTCAAGTTTTCTCAACTTTTTGGTTGACTGTTTAGACAGACTATTGTCTGCCTGTCTGTTTGTCTGTATGCCCTAGCAAACGTAATGTGTAGAACTGACATTATCAGATCTATGTCCTGTTCTCAGAACTGTGCCTATACTTGCTGTTTGACCCTAACTCTACGGGTCAGATACTAAAGCTCCACCTTTTGGTTTTACCCTGGAATTGCGTCTTTGGTGCTAAAATGGGGGTGGCCTCATTAACATTTTTAACACCTTCCCCAGACAGACCAAGGAGGGGGGCTGCTGACAGTCGGCTGATGAGGGTGTGATAAGTGTGTGATCAGCGTCAGAATAGTGACTGACAGTCGACTGAAATCAGCGAAAATGAATCGCTCCATCTGTAAAATGATTTATTAATTACAAACGTAAACTTACTGCAAGGCAGGACTAAAGATTAAACAGAACGAGAGAACTAAAAATCACTGCAAGTAATAACAAGCGTAAACGCTCCGTTCACTAACAGGCACACCAACCTAAACATGAAACACAAGACATCCACTCGAGACAACTAAAAAGATCAAGACTAAACTACGCTCCGTTCATAAGAAGCAAAATCCTAAACATGAAACACAAGACAAACCTTCACAGATGACCAAAAGGATGGGACAGCAAAAGAAACAAAAACTCCACTTCTTCCAAACTCCTCTGTTGGGGCAATGTGAGGGTGGTGGTAGTGCCAAGTGAATTAGCAACACCACCTAGTCTCAGAAAGGGCTGAGTTTGATTAACCTCACAGGTTTGCACCAATTATGTTGGGGATATGCGAGGAGCACAAAATTATAATAATTGGATTTATAGCTCCTGATTGGAGATACCAATTATGTTTATAATTTAGATTCACAAATCTTGGTTATTAGCTTAAATATATATAACTATATGACAAATGTCTATAGTTTGGTAAGTGAAACACTTACTATTATTGATTTAATAATTTTTAATTGAATTAATAATTACTTAATTTATGGGGCACCACCCTGTTACCAGGGACCAATAACCAATTTGGAATAGCCAATACAGTCTCAATTGTATTTAAGTTGGTTGAAGGATGAACTCTGTACCATAGCCGACTCAATTCACCAGTGCTGTAAAACCATATACAAATAATCACAGACAACGACCAATTAAATTATGAACGCTTTATTAAACAATTAATATTAACTCTAGTGTCAACACTATCTTGAATAACTCCGCAACTCACAACTTAATCTTATGGTGTGTTCATCTGGAAGTACTGTATGTGTATGTGTGTTACCTGAGGAAAAAGAGGTGTATGTGTGTGTGTGTGCGTGTGTGTGAGAGAGAGAGAGAGAGTAAGAGAAAGGAGGAGGAGGGCGCCCCCCTTTAGGGGCGTGGTGAGGTGGCACAGCTGTGCGCGTGTGCCGGTGAGCCCTTTGAATGGAGCGCGCGTGTCTAGCACTCACAGGGAAAGAAGCGTGTAAAGGAGTGTGAAGTGGGACTAGCGTGGATACGACTTGTGGTCACACAAACACGTGGGGCTATATTCTGCGATATAGTCACGTGATCGCGGAAGCGTGCAGTGGTTGAAACGTGCGCTTAGCGTGGTCACAGCAGAAACAGAGCACCGCACAGTACCACAATAAAGCACTTAAGCTAGTAAAAGCACAGATTACAATGCTTCAATGTGCACCTCTTAGATTCACGCAGCTCTATAACAGCGTTACAGTCACATGATTGCGGAAATACACAGTGATCAGATCGTGTGTGCAGGAAAAGAAACAACACAACAATAAAACAATTACTGATCCCCTAAAAGTTCTACTCTGCTCAGACCTAAGAATGCCTCTGCCTTACTGCTTAATCCTGGTGGGAAGATAGTGGTGATAGTGGCGTGCGTGCGTTGTTGCGGTCCCGTCCGGTCCAGGTGTGCGTCGTGGTGATCGCGTCGTGATCAGCTGATGCGGCGGCGAGTGAGGCAGTTAAGCTGGTGGTTTCCTGCCATGTGGCTAGAAGTAGATGGGTGATCAGGCCCGTTCTCTGTGCCGATGTCTACGTTAGACAGCTGCTGGCTGCGGTGGAGGCTCCAGGCGTGCCGGTGCAGAGGGAAGCTCCAGGTGGACGGAGAGAAGAGAGGTCTGCAGTAGTCTCGTGTGCAAGGAGAGAAGGGACCGGGACGAGGTCGGAGAGAAGAAGGGGCAAGTCTTTGGTTACGACAACTTTTATAACCTTGTTTTTTGGTCACGCCCGTCCCATTGTGTGATCCTATCAGGACGGCTGACGTCCAAGTTCTTCCGGCTGACGTCCAAGTTTCTCCGCCGCCTGTCGCTTGTATCCACGGGGGTTCGGCCTTTACAGCGGGGAGCCAGGTATGGTTCCCCAGCCTGGCGCCTGGTTTTGGCGCTGAGATTTAAAATCTCTTTGTTCTCACTCACTACTATCAGGATGAAGACTTTACATGCAGGCCGCAGAATTTCCTTTGTCTGGGGGGAATGCATGTGGGACCTTAATACTGATTCTGTTAATAACCGTTTATACACATGATGTCCCCCAACAACATTCTTTACACTTGACCGCTGTCATTTCCTGTCTATGACCAGCAGAACTAGCAAGATGCTGAATTTGTCTCAGTTTTTAATTTTGGCCCACTATAAATTTGAGTTTGACACTCCTGCCATAAAGCAATACGACTAACATAGCATTACAAAACATAAGTCCATAAATATTCCTCATGCTAAGTCCTTATCTACATGCATCACCACTATCAACATTTACAATGACTTTGAAGACTTGCAGTGCAGGTCTTCAAGAACGTAGAACGATCATCCCCCAAGATGACTGGAAGTCTTCTTCCAGGTACTTGTATCTGTTGGATCAGTGGTCTGAAAGACACAGCAGAACATGTTTTGCCTAACAAACCAGCGAAATACAAAGAACCACACAAATTATATGAAAATAAAGTTTTTTTTGTCCTTACAGACATTAAACCTCACAAAGCTCCTGGTGATATTGTTGGTCAATTAGCTTATGTGGGTACACGTAGCAATTCATGGGTACATTCGGCAAAGACATCTTGCTAAGTCAGCTAACATGTGGCTGACAGGTCATATTCGGTTAAACGTTTTCCACTGTTTCAAATTTCCCAAACCCCCCCAAAAAATGAAAACTGCTAAGCTAATCACTAGCTAAATAAACAATGTACACATATCATCACACAAAGTCCATACTACTGGTTAACTAATCCCATTCTCTGTTATTTCTTACCAGGTTACCCACTTACTCTCTACCCCTTCCACAGAGCTTGTCTGAAGTGATTTATAGGGGGGGGGGGCACTTGGTAAAGTTTTTTTATTGCACCAGGGCCATAAAACGTGATTAACCATTCTTACTGGCTACCAGTCCTGTCAATCTTGTGTTGGTGTTTTTAGGCCAATTCCATAGCTTATAACAAGTAAAAAGCTTAGTGCGCTTAGTGTCTGTAGTCCGCGTTACCAGATTGTTTGACTGAGAAGAATCCAACAGAGTTTTTCTCTGCGACGTGTAAAGGTGAATCAGGCCAGCATCTCTAAAGCTTCAAAAATCTGTTTGCTGCTGCACCGAAGGTAAGAGGTAAGCATTTACGGAACCGTGGGGAGCAAAAGCTCCCCCATTCATTTAAAACAATGAAGTGATGTGATGGAGGTGCTGTAAGTAAAAGGCAGAAACGCTATGGTTTTTACCTTTGCCAAACAACTTTTTTCCAGCAAAACTGAGCGTAATCATAAAATAAATCACGTTGGCAACTGGTGTAAAATTTATGTTTGAGGATAAAAACTATATCTACCACAGCGTGTTCTGCTGTAAGCGGTGACATCACTAATCTAAACATCAGTCCTGCAGTTTTGGGCAGACAGAGTAAACATGTAGAAACAAACATGTTGCTGCAACAATGAGTTCTTTCGTCACGTCATAGAGTTCAACTGTAGTCACAGGGACTGCGCTCTATGTCTTTATGAGACTATGCACACTGAAATTATATTACTATTAAATATTACATTATTATTTAAACTGAGACCCATAATCAGGAAAATATTCGAAGCCAATATGTTGTATCAGATGTTAAAGCGGTGGGTGTGTATGTATTTTTATCTAGCCCATTGAACCCCGTCAATGTGCTAGAGGGGGGAAGTGTGTTTTACACTTAGTCTATTTTCCCTCAGAAAATAGACTTGGGGCCTAAAAAGACACAAAGAAGCAGAGGGATTGAAAACAAGAAAGTTTTTTTCTGCTGTGGCGCAGTGAACAGAAGAAAACAAGATATCAACTATGCTGTTCAGAACAAAAAATTAAGTTGCCTAAGAAGAGAATCGCAAAGGGATCAAACTCCACATTTGTGACTAAAGGTACACAGCTTAACCATTGGGCTATCAAGGAGTACATAAGGTTATGACTGTTGAATGAGTAGTCATGGATAGTAAATCAATTAGACGGTATTCGTTTGATAGGAAACCATTGAGTTTAATACAGAAAATACCTCAAAAGATGGCAGTCCTTACCCATTTCACTTATGGGAAGAATTGCCACCATAAAAAGGATGATCCCGCCAAAAACTAATTACATATTCTCAAAGATTCTGACTAGCCAGGCCAGGTGTGTTTTAAGACATTAGACTAATACATCTCACAGTTTTTGTGGAAAACCAAGCCACCACGAATTAGTTTAAAAACTAAATCCAGACGCTTCAGTGGCCCAGAACTACCTAACTTCCACCACTATTTTCTTGCCAACAGACTGAACCATGTCCACAAATAGTTAAAACCCATGCCAACAGACTCCTCATGGATAGACATTGAACAAACATTTTGCGGAAATATTAAAGTTCTACCATTTATCAGCACACCAAATCAAACACCATAGTTGCTACCAGAGCATTAGCATAAAAGCATCTCTGACAGCCCAGTGGGATTTTCTTAAAATTAATGGATCTTCGATTACTCTTTGCCAAAACACACCTCTCTGGAAAAATCCAGATATCATACGAGACGAAAAGGCAATACACTTGGCATATCAAAGTGATAACACATCTGGAACATGTTTTCACAAGTGTTTAACTATTTTGAAGAATATATCAGGGAAAAGGACAGTATCAAATATCTATATTTTAATTTGCAATGTTGATCACACAGTGAGCCTTCTGATCTCTAAATAGGAAGCTGATCTAGACATCACCAGTAATTATACGTTCTGGAAGAATATATTTTATAATTTATTCAGAATGACAAAAAATACAAACAAACAAACAAAATTTACAACTAATACAATATAAATTATTATACAAGACAAAGGATGTCCCAAATGGGTCTCACAAGCTCAAATATTTGCCCTCATTGTACAGATAACACAGCAGATGGATTCCTACATGCATTCTGGTCATGTTCACCTGTGCAGCAATTTTGGCAAGGAGTATGCAAACACCTGTCTACCTGGTTAAGCTGTCCAATCCCAGCAGCCCCTGCACTGTGTCTTCTAGGAGATCTAAGTGGGCTTGACCTAGAGACAAACTCATCACACACACTCCTTTCTGCCCTCTGTGTCACAAAGAAAATCATCCTCATGAACTGGAAAACTAAAAAGAAATTAAGCATTACTCAGTACTTGAACAGCTTGTTGGATTACACCACCTTAGACAAATTGCTTGTTCTCATCTGCTTGTTTACATCTGCTTGTTGGAATCAGTAACTAAATCTATACACTGATTAACTCGGGGGGGGGGTTCCCTCTGGGGCTGCTTGCCTGTGCCCGGAGGGGTGTCTTTGCCCTGGGACACTGCCCCTGCTCAGGCGGAGTGCTGCCTGCCCAAGCAGTCTGACGCCCTCTGGTAACAGCTCGGGTCTAGCGGGCTACTCGGGCTGCGGTCTTCATTGAGCCCTGGGTGGAGGTTGGCCCTCAATGCATAACCACAGAGTATGTGTGTAGGTTTGAGTGGAGCACTACACGGGGCAAGCATGAGCATACTTGAGCGAGAGAATAGGTAAGTGTGACAGAGGGGTGAGGATGGCTGCACTGCGTGTGGTGCCTTGGCAGTAGTACTGCCGTTTCACGGGTCTCGTTTATCTCTTCCTGGCTGGGGGTTGTGGGAGGTGGTGGGATGGGTAGCAGAGCTAGTCTGGAACCTGGCTCTGCAGGCCCCGGTGCCTTGCGTCCCAACTACATCTCTCTACATTCATCCACTTAGGTCTGCGAGGGGCGTCCTGCTGATGGAGGAACCGGGGCTACCGGAAAGTGGTTCTGTACCTTCTAAGTGGGATGCCCTGCAATTTTATTTGCATTAGTCATACACACTCATCCTGGACTTTGGGGGCTGCCTCCGGGGGACCAGTGGACAGAGCCTTCATATTGATGGCTCTGTCTGCTGGACCCCTCAGGGAACTGGCGGTCTCCCAAAGCTCCTCATACCTAGCCACATACACATACATTTAGGGCCAGGGGTGGTCTCTTTCACTGGGGCCTGGGGGTGAGGCCAGCTGTGGTCTTGGGAGGTGCTGCGGTCCCTGTCTGGGGTCACATGGGCGGCAAGCCGGAGACCTACCCTCCCCATGAATGAAATTAGACGAATGGTGTGGGTGTGAGAATGTATGCTCTCTTTTCTGTCGGCCCCCACCAATTGCTGGCCTTGTGCTGTGGGCCCGATGTGGTGCCAGGGGATATGGTTGGGCTGATGGGGTACGCCCCTCTTCGCTCGTGTGAGGGTGGTGGACTGGGGGTGAGCCCCACTCTGGGCGCGGGGGCATCTCCCTAAGGACCGTGGGTCCTCGGGCTCCACTCTTTCAGGCCGACCCTCCCACCAGGGGGAGTGTTTGCCCCTGGTTCTCATGGGGCGGACAGTGTTGACCCACAGTGGGTCAACACTGTCTGAACAGCGAGTCTGAACTCGGGTGCTGTCTCTGTGGCTGATGCAGCTCTGCCTGGGGGGTTCTGTGTGGGCGGGATGGGGTGCAACACCTGCCCCCCTGGAACTGAAGGTGTGTGGGCCCCCGGCCACGGGGGCCCACACACCTTCTGACCTTCTGACAATGTTCAATGCCACAATGTTCACAGAACCTTGAACTGTGTACATTCTAACAGTTTGATTGCCCAACCAGATTAAGTTGGGAAAACAAGAAAACTAATCGCTTTCTCTTTTTTAAAATGGAAAACCGCTTTAAATGTGTTTATTTTTACCTTTTTCTTTTCTTAGTTTCACTAAGGCTTAATCGACGGCTCCATGTGTGCAACACGCTGCATGAGTATTGTTGGGTACAAGGTGTGCACTGAGCTGTGGCAGAATGGGTCAACGCTGTGCCTGAAATGGATGGAGAAGCCTGTGTACACAGGTTTTGGGCTTGTGATTATGAAAAAATTGTCACTTAATTTATTGTGTGATAGCTCCTGTTTATTCAATTTGAAAGTTAGTTTTAATGTTTATACAGTACCATCACCTGTTTTTCTTTTAATAAATGTTTTTTGTATTCAGAAAAAAAACAAAAAGGCTGTTGTTTGGAAACGTGTATTTCATGGCTAACAATGCTGGACAGCTAACACACTCACAGGACCCGTACCGCCCTCAGCCTCTCTTGCAGTGCTCTATTCCAGTAAGGTGTTTTTTTATTTGGACCATGCCTCTATCAAACCACAGCAGCCACAGGACAACATTCCTATAAATGTTGAGTTTACTGTCATGGTTTTGTTCATTTACAGTATCTCAACGGGCTTTAATTAATTACTTTGGGGATTGTAGAACACATAAATTGAATAACATTTGGTGCATCCACAGAGAGTCAGAAATTATTTTGTGACAAACATACATCTGGGCCACACTTCTTCTATTGACCCTTGTGGTCTGACCCGGTGACCGTCTACTATACGTTTCAACCTGTTCACCCACCTGGATATCTGTGTCTCCCATCTTAATGGAATGGATACCATGAGCATAAATGTATAGTGTAATGTGTAGAACTATGTTCATGAACAAGGTCTGACAATTTTAGAACAGGAAGACCTGTTAATGTGTCGGTACAGGCTGGTGACACAGTACGTGGTTGTTTGGGTTGGCTGTCATGGCAAAGTAGTCAGGACCACAGCTCCCAGTAAGTCCAGTACTTTCGTATTGTAACGAGAGACCCCCCACACACACACTGTAAGGTTTGCTCTGACGGTAAGCACGTTAGACGCCAGACACACGGCCTAAGAAAGTGAGAGTCTTAGTAGTAGAGTGTTGCAAGCGAAGTTGATCGCCACACAAACTTTGAGGAAGCGCATAGCTGTGATCCGCCATGGGGATCAAATGTCACGGTCACTGAATCCACTGTTAAAGCGACACTGGCTACCTCGTAGTGGAGTTCAACTATACGTTTAATCCAAAATCTGACTCTGAAGTTTAATTGGAGGCTGTTGACGTGGTTACACTTCGACTGGTGCAAGGTACGTCTAACTGGTGTTGGGGGACCTCATCTGTATAATCTGTTATTAACAGAATTGTTATTAAGGTCCCAATTGCTCAAACAAAGGAGGTACTGCGGCCTGCATGTAATGTCTTCATCCTGATAGTAATGAGTGAGAACAAAGAGATTTCAAATCGGAGCGCCAAAACCAGGCGCCAGGCTGGGGAACCATACATGTACCTGGCTCCCCTGCTAAGACGTCCGGACTCCTGCTGATACACGCGACAAACAGAGGAGGAACTTGGACGTCAGCCGTCCTGATTGGACCAAACAATAGGACGGGCGTTACCGAAAACACGGTTATAAAAGCTGCCGTTACCAAAGCCTCGTCCCTTGTTTTCTCCGACCTTGTCCCGTCCCGTTTTTCTCTCTGCGGCGGACCTTCTCACCAGGATCGAGCAACCTTTGTTGTTCTCCTCTTTCTCTCCGTCGCCTCTGTCCACCTGGAGCTTCCCTCTGCCCCCGGAACGCCAGGAGCCTCCACTGCAGCCAGCAGCTGAGCCAACGTGGACATCGTCACAGAGAACGGGCCTGATCACCCATCTACTTCCAGCCACCCGGCAGGAAACCGCCAGCTTAACCGCCTCACCCCGCTGCCGCCTTAGCTGATCACGACGCGATCACCGCGATGCACACCTGGACCGAACCGGACCGCAAAAGCGCAAGCACGCACGCACGCCGGATCTTCTCACCAGGATTGAGCTGTAAGGCAGAGGCATTCTTTTAAGTCTGAGCAGAGTAGAACTCTTAGGGGAACAGTAATTGTTCTATTGTTGTGTTGTTTTCTTTTAGGTCACTGATCACTGTGTATTTCCACGACCATGTGAATGTAGCGCTGTTATAGATCTGTGTGAATCTAAGAGGTGCACATTAAAGTGTTGTAATCTGTGATTGTGCTAGTTTAAGTGCTTTATTGTGGTACTGTGCGGTGCTCTGTTTCTGCTGCGACCACGCCAAGCATACGTTTTAACCACTGCACGCTTCCGCGATCACGTGACTATATCGCCGAATATAGCCCCACGTGTTTGTGAGACTGCAAGCCTTATTCACGCTAGTCCCATTTCACATTACACACGCCCTCCATTCAAAGGACTCACCGGCACACGCGTGCAACTGTACCATCTCATCACGCCCTAAACGGGGGCGCGCTCTCCCTCCTCCTTTCTTCCTCCTTCTCTCTCTCTCTCTCTCACACACACACACACACACACACACACACACACACACACACACACGTCCCTCTTATCTCAGGTAACGCGCATACATATACAGTACGTCCAGACGAACACACCATAAGATTAAGTTGTGAGTTGCGGAGTTATTCAAGATAGTGTTGACACTAGAGTTAATATTAATTGTTTAATAAAGCGTTCATAATTTAATTAGTCGTTGTCTGTGATTATTTGTATATGATTTTGCTGCACTGGTAAATTGAGTCGGCTATGGTACGGAGTTCATCCTTCAACCAACTTAAATACAACTGAGACTGTATTGGCTATTCCAAATTAGTTATTGGTCCCTGGAAACAGGGTGGTACCCCGTAAATTAATTAATTATTAATCAATAATAGGTAAGTGTTTCACTTACCTAACTATAGACCTTTGTCATTTACTTATATATATTTAAGCTAACAACCAAATTTGTGAATCAAAATTATGAACACAATTGGTATCTCCACTCAGGAGCTATAAATCCAATTATTATAATCCGTGCTCCTCGCATATCCCCAACATATTTGGTGCAAACCTGTGAGGTTAATCAAACTCAGCCCTTTCTGGCACTACCACAACCCTAACACTGCCCTAACACTGTCAATTTCACATTTAATTTAATTTATTGATTTATGTGTAGCGGATTCAAATTATTAATAGTTTGATATTAATGCAGAAACATTAATATACCTCGAAGTTGGGGCACCAGGTTTGTTTTAAAGCTGAAACCACGCTTGTATCAATCTAGTCAACGCCAGATATCAATTCAATGAGTTACCACTCATGAACGACAATAACCACTTTCTTGTGATAAAACCAAATCAGTCTCTTATGCCGTGAATTCTTGTCGCGGTTCAGTGACCTCTGCTTAAATCTGAAGAGCAATGCACACAAAACCAGATTCCTTTTAACGTTTTATTAATCTAACACTACTGGATATATGAATAACATAATATGGAAATACTCAAATAACAGAACAGAAAATGAGAGAACAATCAGAATGAGATGATCAACAGTAAATGAATCAATGAGTGAAAACACAAAGAATGGTCAAGACCTGAGTGTGTGATGGCTTTGATCAAGCGAAAAGAGTATTTGTCTCTAACTACTTCGAGTCTAAGGATAACTAATGAATTTGGGATGTTCAATTTTAGCGCTTTGAGAAACACCAGAATTCTCAGAGGATTAGAGATGTTCGTCTTGCCTTAGTTTGGAGCTGTAGGCCGCTGTACAGCGTCTCCCGTTACCGGTTGGTTGAGCAGGCGTGCCCTCTCTGGTCCAGGTGCCACGGCCTCTGGGCCAGGAATCGTCGCCCGCGATTGATGACGGCTCGGGGTCAGCGAAGTAACAGTCAGCCAGGCTGGACTTTCCAAGATGTTTCAAAGCGTCAGCGCTACTTAAACTAGCCCAAAAAGCAAACGGGCTGGAATCTAATTTAATTAGTTCGATCAAAAATAACGAGTCAATTAAGGACTGGTTGTAATAGTTTCAATTTCGCAGAGTTTCTTGATGACTTTCTAACGTTACAAAAATCGTTGTTCGTTCGGGTTTCTACGTTTAACTTAGGTTTACAAAATTTAAGAACAAAGGAAAATTAAAGAAAAGTAATGCGACGCAAAAAGAAAAAGTGAAAGAAGTTTGAAGATAGAGGGAAGTCCAATTCGCCTAGGGTGTCCCTGGTTTAAATACCCCTGGGGCAGTGGTCACTGCAGGGCGGAGAAATGATTTTAACCAGTGGTGAAGAGTTCCACCTCTTCAAATCAGGAATCAAACTATTTGATTTCGATTGCTCCTAAATCTGGGATAACTAAGTTTTCCTCTTTTCATCACTTTCAAAGTTCCATCACACCATAACACAATAAACATATAATGATCATTTTGACACTCAAATAAGCAGAGGAGTCAGAATGGTTAAACAGCAATATTAAATGCATAGAATATTAAGGTCTTATATGTGGTCCCTTACAAATGCTGTAACAAATTAAATGTTATTCATGATGACTGGTCTTGTCTTATGTAACAGCCAGTAAACACTAAAACATACACGAATAATAAATGCAAGTAAAATCAAATTATAAATGACCTAATCTGGACATTACTAATTAAACAATTGTAACACTTAAAAATGTAATACAATAATAAGGATACCTAATTAAATGTTATTCATGATGACTGGTCTTGTCTTATGTAACAGCCAGTAAACACTAAAACATACACGAATAATAAATGCAAGTAAAATCAAATTATAAATGACCTAATCTGGACATTACTAATTAAACAATTGTAACACTTAAAAATGTAATACAATAATAAGGATACCTAATTGAAGCTGGTGGAAATAGTCTATGTGTATGTTGCACAGATTAAAATAAGTAAAGAAGGTGAGTATCTGTGTTTCAACTTTGTGCCTTGACACAAAGGAAAGCATGGTGATGAGTTGAAGTCCCTTTGTAACTTTAGGAATTTCCTGGCAAATCTGTAGATCAGGCATTAAACGTCGCACAGAAACCAATCTAATATCAAATGAAAACATTTTGTCCACAGAATACAATGACATCTATTTCATGGAGGTTGAAAGCTCTGGTGCGTCTGAACCAGAACTTGTGTCCAAATGAAGTCTCTCGTTCTCTTTGATGAGCACATTCTACATTTTATGGCTGGTGGTCCCAGTTCTGGGAGAGACAGCTTCTTGGTGATAAATGTGACAGCCTCTCCTTTTGGCATGATAAGCAGAGGTGGAATCCTGAGGGATTTACAGGTAGATCAACAAAGTGGACTCATGGTTCTTTGATATGGACATTTGAGATGTTGGTGTCAATTGGTGCCTGTGGTGATAGAAGCCAGTCTCCTGTTGTGGAGAAAGATTCAGGGTCCCTTATCTCTGGGGACTGAAAGGGAAATAGGGGCTCTTCAAAGGAGGGAGTTAAGTTCACATGTAGGTCAGGTTACCTCAGTCCAGACGTGGATTGCTACATATATAATTTGCAACTTCATTAGCTGCTAACACTAATACTAATGGTTGCCAATAAGCAGCCAGAATTATTACAACAGAATATTCATAACACAACTACAGCCTGTTTGGGAGCATAGCTCGATAAACTAATATAAATTCATTTTTACATGTTTATCTCGTGCTGCTGCTGTGTCAAAATAATTTTTCCATAATGGGGTTGTCACGTTTCAGGTTTCTTAGTTACGTTTGTCTAGTCATGTCCGGTTTTATTTTGTTACCACTTCCTGTTTAGTCCACATCCAGTCAACCCAGCTTTACTTCCTGTTGTTATCACCACCTGCATCTCATTCAGTAATCAGATCATGTAGTATTTAAGCTCCACCTCTAGCCATAGTTCCCTGCCAGATTGTCTACGTTGATTCCTCACTAGCATTCCAGCATTCCTTGACCTCTTGCCTTGTGTTACTGACCGTGCTTTGTCCTCGACCCTGCTCTTGCCTAGCCTATGACCGTCCTGTATTGTAAGTCGACCTCTGCTTGTACCTTGACCACGTCTCTGCCTGCTCCTTGTCGGATCCTGATTGCTACTCCACCATGTATGACCTCTGCCTACCTGACCTTGCTAATAAACCTTCTTATCATACTCAAGACAACGCTGTGCATTTGGGTCCTTCCTCCATCGTCGGTTTGTGACAGGGGTCTTCAGCTGCAGCTTATATTTTGCCATATTTGTCTGTAATTAAGTGCCAATGTGGGAACAGTGAATGCCTACAGAGGCATGGTGTGACAGCAACTTTTATTATTTAATTAAATTAAAATTTCGATAAATCCTACCTCAAGACGCCTGAACCAGTTGCCAAACCTACTGTCATGTATGGTTGATGATCCAGGACTGGAGCCAGTATGATTAAATGTGTATTTATTACAGAACACATTTAATATACAGTATATCAGACAATTACACAAGCATTGAATAAATCAGTATTTCCGAAATTAAACAATTTTAGAACATTTTACTATTTATAGATTAATTATAACGTACCTGGGAACTCTGGTTTGCAAACATAGTTTTGGTTCCAAATACATATGGACCTAATATATTTAGTGGAAGAGCTGAACAGCTCTCACACCATTGATGTCTTCGCTCTTTATTTGTGGGAGAGCTGAACAGCTCTCCCACAATGGGAAACATGCAGGAGTTCGGTACACAGGTTAACTCAGCAGAAGTACAGACTAGGGCTAGGCAAATCTCGTGGTCAGACAGTCAGAAGCATTACCAATAGGTCCAGGTGAAGGTACAGACAGGGTGTTGGCAAGAGTCTGCGGTCAGGTACGGACAGTATCGTGCAACAAGTTTAGCTATACGGGAACGCTGGAATGTGGTACTGAGACTCAACAATCTGGCAACGGATGTGGTGATTACTTGTGCTTAAATACAGGAGTGATTACTAATATGTGACAGGTGTGCATGGTGACTTGGGAGTGAAAGGAAACAGCTGACATGAACAAAACCGGAAGTCCTACAAAAATAAAACAGGAAACAGTACAGATCGTGACACTTACACTATTGATATCTTCGCTCTTTATTTTTCCTTTTCTTATTATTTCGCCCCGTTTTTCGGTCGCTTTTATCGTCTTAACGCACATTTTTCGTCGTTTTTTTTATAATGGTCGTCTTAGGGAATCGTCATCAACTTCTCGTCAACTTTGTCTCATTATGTAGTCGTCATAGTTTATCGTAGAATCATCGTTTCACGTTCTCAACTTATGTCATCCTTAGAAAATCAATGCTGTTGACTTTCACGTTTTTAGCTAGCTTTTTCAACTTTTAACGTTATTCAACGTTTTTTATCGTTTTTTTATAATGGTCGTCTATGGGAATCATCGATCAACTTTTTGTCAACTTCCCTCTTTTCATCAGCGTCTATCATCGTCATACTTTGGCGTAGAAACGTCATTTCAACTTCACAAGCGTCTATCATCTTTCAACTTTATCAGTGTCAATCAGCGTCCTCGTATCTCCTATACTTTTCAACTTGTGAGCGTTTAAATATTGTGTGTTTTTTGTTACATTTACAGCTTCTGTCTTTAACTCGTCACTACAGCCACAATTTTTACTCTATCAACGTAATTATTTCACTAAATCGTAGTCATACTTGTCTTCTTTCTAATGATGTGTCTGGCTATACCCTCAGACCTATACTTTAGTCTCTATCAACCTCAAAGCGCAGAGAGATCCTGAAATTCTCCCATAGACTCTAATGATAATTTTCGGCAGACGTCTGGAGAAAAACACAGGAGGAGACATATTTTGAAATTGCCACTGTGGCTACAAGCTTTCGTCCTCAAACATAAAACTAACTCCACATGTTCAGGGAAGCCTTGGGATTCATAACATGAAAATATTTTTGTAATAACTATTATGGTTTTGCTGGAATAAGCCTATTTATCAAGGGTGAAAATCTGCTTTCACAGAGCAGAGTGACCCTGATTTTCCCGCCTTTCGTCTCCATTGCGACGGTGCAGCTGCAGATTTGACTGACAGGTCAAAGCACGTCCATGCTTGTTACTGATTAGTCAACTACACTATTGGATTGTGTAGTAATTAAGCACACACTTCCTCTATATCCTTTTCAAAATATAAGCACCAAGCCAAATAATTAGCTTTAATTGCAATATTTCTGCTTTTAGATGGGTAATTGTGACTATTTAAAGATAGATTAACAGTTTAGTAATTACCCACACATGCTTCCTCTACGTCCTTTCAAAAAAAAAAGCACCAATGCAATTTATTAGCTTTAACTTGTTATGGGAAAAAATGTTTCTTATTCTTATATAAGAATTCTATTCATTCTTATTTCTATGCAATTATTATATGATTTAAGACTTATGTTCTGCAATTAATATCTTATGTTTTGTCTTACTGTATGCATTTGACATTTCACCTAGATTTTTCAATGGTTGTCTCTGCCTGATAGACTCTAAACTCTAGCTCCCAAACCCAAGGTCGGGGAGTTGTGTCTCTGTCTGTTGAGACTTGGTGCTCCTTTCTCACAGATAGTTGGATGTCAGCAATGCAGGTGTGAGAAAGTAAAAATCTTCACACACACTGCGACAGAGAGGAGATGGTGCATGTAATTTGATTGGGTTAGACAGACATTCCACCCTAGTCGGACAGAGAAGCTAAAAGGCAGAAGCAACTTGAGGATCGTGGCACTTTGCATCACACCTTCGTGGTGTGTGCACTGACCTCTCCAGCTGGTTTTTGGTTTGTTGATGTGCACGATCAACATCCATGCTTTTGATTTGCTTTCCCCATTATTTTTATTTTCCTTTATTTTTATAATAAATTACACAAAAGACAACTCTCTCATCTGCCTCTTTATGGGAAATTTCCACCACAATTTTGGCGTCTACGGACAGGATCCGCTGCAGGTCGTCTGGACGGTGTGACCAGGGACGATAGTCCTGAGGACTAGGTTCGCCCAGCCTCCAAACTTCTACAGACATTCAGAGCTGGGAGGACTGCTCACCCGTCTGAATCGCCTCTGACGAGATCCACAAACTCAGATTCAAACTCAAATTTTAACTTGGCTTGGCCCGGTGAAAGAGATTTCTTTGATTTATGGAAAAAACAAAAAGATTGGAACTTTTATTTTTAATTTAGCTGAAATATTTCAATTGGTTGAAAAAAAAAAAGAAAAGAAATCTTCTATTTGGTTGAAACACTAAATTTGATTAGGAAAATTAATTAGATCGAAAATAAAAATAATCCCAATAATACATGTTCTTAATTAGGTCAAAGTCTGCTCTGGGTGGTGAGACGTCGGTTGCTAAGGGTTGGCTCGTGGAACCGAGCTTTCGTCTGTACTGAGGATACAGACATGTTTTTTTTGATCTGTGCGTGGTCCACACGTGGGGGACTGAGTATAAAAGACGGCTCCTGAAAGATGGAGAGCGTTTGCAGAGTGAAGTATTTTCAAGATACGAGGGACCCGGGCCTAGAGGGGCCTAACGTTGAGAAAATACTTACGCCAGATCAGGTTGGTTCCCTTTTTACGGAGACGTCCGATAAAAAGGCATTTTGGAAAAGGTTCCGGAACACACAAAAAATCTAAGGCAGGAAACTGCTGGACTCTGAAAAGACGGGTTTGGGGCAATCTGAGTCTTCACCACCAGACAGCAACCGTACAAAACTAAACGTAATTAAAGTAAAAAGTAAATATGGTTATTAGAGAGTTTCATGTTTCCATGAGTGGGAAACTGGTTGTGGGTTCAAAAGAAGAATCGCTTAGTGTAAAAGGACATACGCACCTTAAAAGAAAAATTACAGACAAAAAAAAAGATTTGAAAAAGCAAGACTATTGAAACTAAACCCCTGAAAGAAACAAAAGAGAGATGAGAGTAACAGGAAAAAAAAGGAGATAACAACTCTGGGGAAGAATTGTTTGCAGTCTGCCACACACACACGCACACACCACACACACACATATCATGTCAAGAGCAAATGCTCCCATTGTTTCTGTTCTCTGTCCTAATGCAGAACTGAGCGCGATGAGGGTAAATCTGGATCTGGACTCCTTTCCCACCATCAGCAGAAGAACCGAAGGAGAAGAAGCGCCCGACCAACAACCAGAACAGGGTGGAAGCTCTGATACCACAGCAGCTGGAGGACACAGGCCACAGCATGGAGGCCTCACCGACTCCCACAACGTCTGCAACCATCATGTTCTGGGCTCATCAGACTCACCAGCTACTACAAGCCCAGCACCAGCATGAAAGGACGATGTCTGAAGCTTCAGAGGCCATGAAACTGTCATACAAGCGTGTGTGTCTCATACAGACACTTGCTTATGACAATCAGCAAAGGAAAACAAGGAGAAACAGCAGAGTGAGCTCCATCTGAGAAGACGTGCTCTGACACAGATACTGGTTGAAACAACAGGAGAGGCTTCAGACGTGATTGGCCCAATAGAGCTGCATCTGAGGATCCAGGAAAGGTCTGTCATCGAGGAACAACTGTCCCATCTACGTCAGGCTCCACCCACTGGCGCTCACATCAGACTGATGGTTGGGGAAGGAGGAAGGTGACGGTTCCTTTTCACGTGACGTAGAAGACGGTACCGCAAACACACACACACACATTCATACACGCAATGAAGAAACACGCTTACAGCTGATCACAACCTAAAGAAGTCCAACAAACTGGCAATACATCAACACACAGGTTGGAAACAATCTAACGCTACTGTTTAACAGGATGAAGCAGATTGTTACGAGACATCAATTGTAACCATGCTTTGTTAGACTTCATTTTATGTTACTTGGATTGTTGCCTTTATCATATGATGCTTCAATGTAACTTTAACACACTACTTTTGAATGAGAAAATTTCACATAATTCACAACACTGAGTTTAAATATCCTAAAGTTGATTTGGTGTTTAATCTGCTCACAATCACTTTAGTCACTACTACAATTACTTTTTATCCTTTATTTACAGATGACAGAGGTTATGAGACAAAACGCATCATTCTGGTTAAATCCCTGAATCTCCTATTCGCTCTAGATGCAAATGTACAATTAAAGATCCGAAAGCATGAAACTGAAATCTATCTTAAGATTAAATGAACCAGAACCCCATCGGAAAACCAATGGCTATCATACATTAATTGTCTTTATTACATTACAATTGAATGGCCGTAGACATGTTGTTAGCAGAAAAAAGAGGCGTTTGTGTTATGTTTGGAGAGACATGTTGTACTTACATCCTGAATAACACCGATTCTAATGGTATTGTGGCGAAGGCGCTCCACGTCCTTCCGAATCTCAGCTTACTCTAGTATAAGTTCTTTACCTTGGAATTGGCTAGACGAAATGTCTGGAAATCTGTTCTCATGTCCGCAGCTGTTTCCTTTATCATTGGGATGGCTGTGATTCTCTTGTTTGGTTTTTGCATTATCCCACTGGTTAGAGGTCTCATCATGCGTGCGACCTCAGCAACACTCTCGTATCAAATGACACAACGCACTATGTTCAAAAACCCCAACTCTAATTCACTTAATGACTTTGACGATGGTCTTAGGCTATCTGACCACAAAATATAATCTGATACAAATATGATTATGTGCTTATTTTCTTCACATGCCAATACAGAGGTATAACTACCCACCAAAAACAGCTCCCAACCTTTTGTACCTAAGTTACTTGCATTTTATGTGAAGGTGTATTTTGAATCTTGATGAGTTAATACCCTTATTGTTTCATTTGCAAGGGTCTTTTATTATTACAGAATGTGATGTTGACAATTTTTATTCTTTCAGTGTTTGATTAATGTGTAATCAAAAGGGGGGAGTGTTATGGGAAAAATTGTTTCTTTCTTATTTCCATGCAGTTATTATATGATTTATGACTCATGTTCTGCAATTAATATCTTATGTTTTGTCTTACTGTATGCATTTGACATTTCACCTACATTGTTCAATAGTTGTCTCTGCCTGATAGACTCTAAACTCTAGCTCCCAAACCCAAGGTCGGGGAGTTGTGTCTCTGTCTGTTGAGACTTGGTGCTCCTTTCTCAAAGATAGTTGGCCGTCAGCGATGCAGATGTGAGAATGTAAATATCTTCACACACACTGCGACAGGGAGGAGATGGTGCATGTAATTTGATTGGGTTAGAAAGACATTCCACCCTAGTTGGACAGAGAAGCTAAAAGGCAGAAGCAACTTGAGGATCGTGGCACTTTGCATCACACCTTCGTGGTGTGTGCACTGATCTCTCCAGCTGGTTTTTGGTTTGTTGATGTGCACGATCAACATCCATGCTTTTGATTTGCTTTCCCCATTATTTTTATTTTCCTTTATTTTTATAATAAATTACACAAAAGACAACTCTCTCATCTGCCTATTTATGGAAAATTTCCACCACAAACCGCACTTTTCTTTGCCTCTGAATGGTTAATTGTGATTATTTAAAGACTAATGGACAGTTACGTTATTACCCCCACACATTTCCTCTAAATCCTTTCAAAATAAAACCACCAATGCAATTTATTATCTTTACTGGCAAGATTTCCTAAAAATGTCTGGATCTGAATAATTACCAATCAATAATGAGATTATTTTACAGTTTAGTAAATAACCACTCACACTCATGGTGCTTTTATTCTGAAAGGGTTTAATCCAAATCTTTTGCTTTAACAGGGCTATTTTTGCTTTTTAGAGATAAATTATGACTATTAAATGACTATTTTTTAGTTTAGTAATCACTCACACACAACTGCAAAATTACTAATTACCAATTTAATGTATTACCTTAAATGGCAAGATTTTTGTTAATAGTTAATAAATAGTAGTAATAGTTTATTACACAGTTAAGGAATTAATTACATACTTTTACATTACAATACTTTCTTCAAATCAAAAAGCTAGTCAGCTTATTTATGATTGTCAGCAATGCACCTTGGTCAACTTTTTAATCTTTGACATCTTTTCACCTTGGTCAACTTCGGAATTTTTTTAATAGCCATCTTTTGTCATCGTTTTAATCTTTGTCAACGTTTTCTTGTTTTCATCATTTTGCCGTTAGCCAACTTTTTGACATCAGCAGCTTAATCAGCGTTTGGCAGCAGATCAGATCTCCCACGTAATTTCTCGAGAAAATACTTTTTCTAGTTTGTTATGCAATCCCCCACACACAGCTTGAAAATAGTACAGCCTAACAATTGAACTGACAAATTGGTTTTGGATCGGAAAAATGTATTATATTTGGCTGTATTATTCTGTCCTTTATCCCCTTCCCAGGTCCAATCAAGCTCACTAGCTGTGCTTCTATCTTCTTTCCCTTATTGTGTCTCCCCTCAAGGACTGTTGGACTGATCTGTAAATTTACACAGAAAGACTATACGTAGAAAGTTACAATGTGGACACCTGTCTTATATACAGGTGCGGCTTATACAGTATATGAAAACAAACATTTTTCGTTAACATCTAGTGGGTATAGCCTAAATTCAGGTCCGCTGTATAGTCTGGAAATTACAGTATTTGGGCAGCATAACATAACAAAATTTTAATTTAAATATTTCACCATATCATCATTTATGTGTCTCATGAAGGGATGTACAAGCTGAAATATAATAGCTGTCAATTTGCCAATACTTGGTGGTGGTAATCTCAGTTTGTAGCTATTTAAAAAATTTGTACACTGTATTTATGCAACATTTAGGAACACGTCAGAAAGCAGCATTTTCTCTAAATACACAGCCTCCCACCATAGGACCCAAGCAGAGACCCCACCTGATGGTCTTCTCCGACCAGGGTCCATCCATGAACACACATACTCACGTTCCCACACTGCACTCATTAATTCATCAAGCAGTCCATTGTAGAGTGGACAATACCAAACAAAAACAAAAATATCAATTTGGTTGAGCTTTTACTCCCGTATGCACTGCTGCCTTTTTTTAAAGATGCGACCTAACTATCTGTCTGCATCTCTAAGTGCCTGTGTGTAAGCGTGGTGCCTGTGCTCCTTATGGCAGAGCAAAGCAGACACACACCAACATCCCTCTCCCTTTGCTTTGAGATTCAGCGACTCGAGCCAGCAAACAAACAAGCAGGACGATACAGACGAAGAAGAAGCATGAAAGCAAGAAAGAGTAGCAGTGTGTGGTTATATTTTCAAGCAGAAAACGTACCACAAATTTATATAATATATTTATATTTACTTTTTAAATTTATCTGTGTTTTATTAAATTAATAATACAAATTAAAACTAAACACAAAAAACCTGAAAGTCATGAAAATGTATTTATATTTGATAATGCGTTACTTGTGAAAAAGTATTGGTATCAATATTTATATAACTGGTCCAGTATTTACTTGGTACAGGATTGACACCAAAGCTTGCAGTATCACCCACCACTAGTCCAATGACTAGAAGCCCCATGGTCCCTCAGTGATGTCACAGCTGACTAGACCTTCTGTACGCCAGTCAGAGAGATCCCCCTCTGGCCCTAAGTATATGTGTGTGTTATGTACAGTAATGTGAGGGACAATCGGAGGACGTCAATCCCTAAAGGAGGACTATAAATTAGAAGCCATTCACCAGCTCCCATGGAGAGTCAGCCCCAAAAGCCCTGATGGATGTATGTGTATAATGCAGTTAAAACTGAGGGGCACTGCTAATCCTTTAAAGATAATTAGAGTATTTTATTTTTTATGAACACACTGACATATTCTGTAATGAAAGTAAATTCAACCACCTCAAAGGCACTTTTCTATACAATACACCCCCTGGCAGAAAGTCTCTGCAATCTATATATAAATTAAATACTGTGCTGTGTGGCTCGTGTGTGTGTCATCCTTTAAAAGGCAGCATGCTTAAATTCTCAAATTATCCTGACTAGCACGTTATGCCATCATGGACACCAAAACCCCCATCATTATTATTGAAAAGGAAAAAATGCTGATGCCACACAGGAGGTAAGTCACCAATGTCTCACAAAGCCCAGCAATTTTACCGTCAGATGAGACATATGGAAGCAGTTTTCAACAGAGAAGGGTGTCAAGGCACTTAAAACATCGCTGGAATTTATTCCCTCCTCTGAAACATCTGAACATCTTCTCAACCTACCTCTTCCAAGCTGAACCCAAAAAATTGTGGGAGGTTTAAAAGAAGGGAATAGAGACATTAGCTCAAATTAACTCACCCTGTGGCTAATGGGCTATTACGTAGGTTCGACACAGGCCATTACCTACCATTTACACCTCACAGAAGCAGAGACATTCCATCCAGATTTTACACTCTATGTGTGTGTGTGTGTGTGTGTGCGTGCGTGCGTGCGCGTGTGCACTTGTACTTGCATGCAACCAAAAAACATATTTTCCTATCAAAGTAAGGACATTTTGGCTGGTCCTCACTTCTTTGAAGGCCTGTTTGAGGGTTAAGATTTTAGGGCTGAGGTTATAATTGAGTTTTGATTAGAATTAGAGCAAGGGATAGATGCCTGCCTTTAGTTCACTGCGTGCGTGCGTGCGTGCGTGCGTGCGTAATTGCTCCTGAAATGGAGTGGTGGTTGCACTGTGATAAAAAGTTAGGTTTACTGGGTAATTAATAGGAACTGAGCTGCTCTCATTAGTGCAATGCTGCTCTCCCTCTTGTTAGTCCCAGACATTGACAGAGTGAAACAGAAGAGGAAACAGAAGAGGAAATGCCATTCGGCCACATTTTGGGCTCAGCCTGCCCATTCACTTCCTGAACTAATATTCTCTTCCTCTTTGGGTCACAACATTGTTCTACATTGTATCATTGTTCACACAGTTCTATGGGCTTTAACCATTAGGTTGCAGCCCTTTGCAATTTGAGCACACCTCACATTGAATGTAATGTACTAGCATAAGTTTACAGTGGTAACAGTTCAAAATGACTACCGTTTACACTGTAGCACGGATGCACTACAACGTAACTGAGGTCCGACTGTTAATTTCTACCTGTATCATACATACCAAACCTATCTTACTATGAAGTATATCTTGTGTGCTCAAATGTGGGGAGTATGAAGCCCAATGACTAGCTATCAAATAAATATCATCGCATACAAATTGAGTCATTCTCCATGACTAGTCATTTTACAGCACTGTCTCATATTTTTAAAAAGTCTGGTGGTTAAGCTGAGTGACTGTTGTCTTGACTGAGTTGGCGGAATTCGAATCCTTGTCATCACTCTTACTATGCAACCTTTTTTTCTGAACATAGTCTTAGTTATTTTCTGTTCACTGCAAAGTTATAATCACTTTGTCTAGTTTAAGAAAGACCTGTGCCACAGCAGCAAAAAGGTCTTGTTTTCAGTCTCTTTAGTTTTTTTGTGTCTTTAAATAGCGGGCGTCTCTTAAGAATATGTAAATACCCACCACCCATCTATCATCTGATACAATATATTGGCTTCACAACTCTGTGGTTATGGGTCGTGGTGTAATTAATATAATTTGAACGTGCATGGCCAAGTAAAGACGTAGATCTGCAACTACACCCACTTATTTTGATTTTAAACTGCCACAACTTTTTTCCAGGGGTCGTAGATTTTAAGTAAATAACCGTAATAATCATGCAGGAATTTGTTTTACAGCAGTTGTCGACCGTAACTCTTTGACAGGACGCCAGGACTCAGCAGATCAACAGCGACTCATAACAGCAACATGTTTGTTCCTACAGTACATGTTTACTCGGTGTCTGCCCGAAACTTCAATCCTGGCTTTACAAAGTTTTGACTGTGCGTGTCATTGTAACTGAATGAATGGCTGAGATGACTTAATCAGCTTGTGCACATTTCAACAGTTTGATTTCCCATGCATCCATCAATCCACTTTCACCGGCTTTCTTGTTTCTCTTGATAAGAGTGGATAACAGATTTTAATGAAAGCACTGCCTTACTGATTAGTGATGGGAAGTTCCGTTCTTTCAACTGACTCAGATCTTTAAGTCTCGTTCAGTAAAATGAACGAATCATTTCGAGTCAGTCGTTTATTTTCTTTATTTACAGCAGGTGGCGTTGTGGGCGTTGTAATAATGGCCGCGGTTCTCAAACACTATATACTGACCACTAGCAATTCAAACCATGTGAAAACCTATCAAATACGCACCACATTAACGTGACTTATGTCCTGCATCTTCCCTGCCATTGTTGTTTAATAGCGCGACAGTCGATTGGTAGCGGTCACGTGATAAAAGAACGAACGAGCGAGTGATCCATAAAGATCCGTTAGAACAAATCAGGAATGAACTGGAGCACTTGTTGCTCGCTACAGAGCCTGCATGGCTCTGCTGTCACGTGACAAGTGAACGAACGAACAATCTATAAGAACGAATCCCAAAAGAACTGTAGTACTTGGTGCTCACCACAGAGCCTGAGCTGTGAACGATGAACGAGAAAGATGAACTAAACCGTGGAGAACGAGCTCCTATTATTTTTTTTATGGCAACGTATAACACAATCAACCTGTTAATAGAATTTTCAAAAGTATTTATGAACACACTTATCACTCTTTACATTATATACACAATAAAACTACACATATCTACAAGAATCAAAGTAAAGGGGGGTTTACTGCACTCATGTATATCAAAGACCAGTCAACAGCTCATGTGGGGGTTTGTAACAGGGTATAAATACAGATCTTGTGTCCTCAGTCCTTCAGTGGATACTTTGTACATGCTGTAGTAAGATGTGCCTTACGTCTTAGAGGTATTGTGATTGTGATCCACTCCGTGTCGACATGAAAGTAAACTTTGAGATGGTTCATCACACTGATGATCTCTTTATAAGAAGATTTCCACAACACTACACAGAGGAGAACAGTCATCTTAATCCCCCTGAACAGGTTGACTGTCTTGTAGATGATGCTGCAGCTTCTCTACGCACAATGTTAGACACAGTGGCTCTTCTGAAGAAAAAGGCAGTGAATCAGAGGAGGTTAGCTCCGTGGTATAACTCAGAGATCCGCAGCCTAAAGCACAGGACCAGACAACTAGAAAGACAGTGGCGTTCCAACAAAATGAATGTAAACTGTATTGCATGGAAGGACAGTCTAATAATATATAAAAATCACTTCATGCTGCTAGAAAAACATATTATTCCTCCTTAATTGAGGAAAATAAAAACAACCCCAGGTTTCTTTTCAGCACTGTAGCCAGGCTGACTAAGAGTCATAGCTGTATTGAGTCTACTATCCCCTTAAATCTCAGCAGCATTGACTTTATGAACTACTTTACTAATAAAATTATCACCATTAGAGAAGACATTCAGCAGCAACTTCTTCCAAATGACAGAAAGCACTGTCTAGATCCATCAGCTTTTAATTTACCAAATCCTCTGTCTTACCTAGACAGCTTCTTCCCCATAACTCATATGGAGTTAACCTCAACAATCAACTCTTCCAAGTCGTCCACTTGTCTTTTAAATCCATGGATTTATATTGTAGCAAACAAGTAATGGATTTATATTTTCCTTTCCAAACAACATGGGCTGAAATCAAGTCGTTTTCTGGTTAAGTTATCCGGAAGATAAAATACAAAGACAGAACAGAAACAGAATATAATCACAGCACCGTGTTAAAAACTAATAAACGGGCTGAAAACTGTGTTTTCAAAACTAGACCCGCATTCTCGTTTTGAGTAAAAAAAAAAAGTAAAGGTTCCATTTGAAAAATGGAAAACAAGTCGTTCTCTCGTTTTGCCAGCTTTTATTCTGAAGGGGAAAATCAAACTGTTAGAACACACACGGACTGTTTCCTCGTTATAAAACTGAAAAACAGAATTTTATCAAAGCAGCGTGTTAAAAACGAATAAACGAGCTGAAAACGGTGTTTTCAAAACCAGACAAATAAATGGATTCAAAGCCGTTTCCTGTTTTCCCATTTTGAGGAAGAAACAAAAAAACAAGAAAACAACTTCTCGTTTTCCCAGCTTTTACTGTGGTGGGGAAATCAAACTGTTAGAATGTACACGCACCGGGTCATCCTGCTGCCCCCTCTTTGTTGATTGCACACATTAAGAGAAGAGACACAGAGTGTGTTTCGAATTTTCCAATCCAATTTTTGACTGTGCGTGCCATTGCAACTGAATGGGGGGCTGGGATGACTTATTGACCTATAGTTTGCATAAACAACCGATCAATGACTCTGAATTAAACGTAGGGGAGAGCTTTACATATATACACATGCTTATTATGCACAGTAAATGTTAACGGTTATACTGAATAAAAACGTCTGCGGCATAAACCACTTTGACCACTTTTAAGGTGTGTGTGAGAACAGTTAAACCATTAAGATATAGCCAATGTCCTTTAAATGGAAGCTCCAAAATTTTACTTTACCGGAATGACATTGATCACAATATCTGCAGAAAAACTAAATTACACAGACAACACAGTGGATTTGGAACTTGCTCTGCACTGTAAACACGGCGTCTGATGTTGGTTTAGTCGCTAAAGCAAACTTTACATTCCTTCCCTCTACTCCGTATTTCGCACAGAGACATGTTAACATCTTGTCACCACTCGGTCAGCAGGTGTGAAATACTTTAGCTCAGAGACAAAGAAAAAGCTCCATGGGTGATCGGGCAGCATGATCAGCTGCACCTACGTAGGCTGTGCGACACCAAAACCTTTCACTTGACTTTTTATAAACGCTCTTCTTATGGTATTTCACACAAGTCTGGCAGACTACTACCGCTAACTTGTAGAGGATATTATATAATAAAAATAAATATATTTTATTAAACTCGTTTTATGGTATGCCAGAACGCCAAGAGTCAGCAGATCTCCGAGTCATGCAGCAAATTGTTTGTTTTACATATATTGATTCTCCATGAGTTATAAGGACTGTTTTACACTTATATAGCCGAAGACAAAACTCAAGAGGAAATCGAACAATTCGCTCAGCTGCACCTAGTCTGTGGAACGCTCTCCCAGAGCACACGAGAATGCCACAGACTGCGGACGCTTCGTAAAACTTATTTATTTACTGGAGCTTTCAAAGTCAGCAAAATCCAGAGTCGCTAAGATTTATTTACGACATCTGATTCTCCCGCAGGAATAATATCATAATAAAATCTAACGCTGTACTTGGGAGCGCGCACTTAGTCTGTCTAAGAATACAGCTGCTTATTCCGATTTTGATCTGCCATAACTTGGAAATACTACTGTACTAAATACTATAATCATCTGATAAATAATACAGGCAGCCAGCCCTATTAGTCATTTGTTATTATCTTGTAGGCCAAAATATAAAAGTGAGATAACAATGCTGATTGTTCAGTAATTACAACTTCTGCTCCCACCGAGATTCGACCCCGGGACAAAAAACTGACGGTTAAACAATAAACTAACTATTACACCATGGAGACATTGTCACGCAACTCTACATGGGCCTATATAACATAAGCATTGTACAGCATCATAGGGGCCAGTGTGGGGGCTGATCGCCATCTATATGCCAAAAAGATGTAACACACGCTCCACCGCGTTATAAACAAGGTGATACCACGCTGCAAATGGAAACGGATCACCATAAAGGCTGACACTTTTAAGTGCTACGACTGTACCTCCCCCTGAGAACAACGGTTCAACTAACGTGAAGCTGGGTGAGTTTTCCACTGTAGTGTAGTCTTAAGTATTTAATGCTAACGTCAGTCACTTGGGGACCTGTCAGCAAACATGTTTTTGCTTCATAGGACATTGGTGGTAAAAAATGTTGTTTAACTGAATTTGACCTGTCAGTCACATGTTAGCTAACTTTGTAACATGTCTTTGCTTCATGGGACATTTTTTAGCCGTAGAAAAACGTTTCTTATGATACCCAGGGGCAAACACTCCCCCCAGTCGGAGGGCTGGTCTGAGAGATTAGAGCCCGAGGACCCACGGTCCATAGGGAGCCTGCTAGGAGATGCCCCCACACCCAAAGTGGGGCCCATCCCCAGTCCACCACCCCTACACGAGCGGAGCGGGGCCCACCCCATCGTCCTAACCATATCCCCTGGCACCACATGGGGCACGCAGCACAAGGCCAGCAATTGGTGGGGGTCAGCAGAAAAGAGACTACCCAGGCAACGGATCCACGTACCCTGGGTGTAAAACCAGACCCTCCACACTCCAACCGCACCACATGCATACACACTCACACAGACGCACACACACACCCATACAGTCGTAGCACTTCAAAGCGACCACCTTTTTTACCGCAGTACGTGCACGTCGCCAGTGCGCCACAGGTGCGTCCCCGACTAAGGATTTTTAATTCTGCAGCCAGCTGAAAAAAATCAGGGTGCTATTCTCGTGTTAACCACCAGGTGGCGCAAAGATGTGAGGTCCGACTGTTCATTTCTGTCTGTGTCTAAGAATGCCTTTATTAGTCCCACAGCGGGGAAATTCCCATCAGCAGCCAGGTTACCCGGCGCTAGTCCGACAGTGGAAGCAAATTGCAGTACAAACAGTAATAAAACGCACACACATACAGTATCACACAGTACAAGTGGAAACCTTGCTGGAATTTTTTCCTTGGGTTCATCAGGACAGATAGATAAGGTCGGAGAGCAGACAGTGAGACTGTAAGGAGGGGAGGGGGGGGGGTGTATCTGAATCAGTGTAGTGAAGTGTTGTTTATAGAAGTATGACCGAGGCCGACCAAGATGTTTACAGGTCAGTCCAACAGTTGTCCTTAAAGGGAGTCACAATAAGGGGAAGAGGATAGATAGAGGCACAGCTGGTGAGCTAGATTGGACCCGGGAAGGGAGGGGGGTGAGGAAGAAGGGACAGAGTAATACACAGCCAAATTTAATACATTTTAACAATCCATGACTAATTTGTCTAGATCAATACTCCAATCGGTCAGAACTCAGGGCTTCTTCGCCTCTTGTGGGACCATGGGTCACCCGTGACATCTCCTCAAGCCTGTCAGACAAGGCTGTCACCATATTCACCAAGTGTTCAGTCTGTCTGCAGATGTTATCCCTCAGTCTCTTGTCTTCCTCCGTACGGGCTGAGATCTTATTAGTCAGTCCTGTAATCCGGGCATCCGAACGGGCTGAGATGTTACAGATCAGTCCTTCAATCCGGGCAATCCTCTGGTGTAATTCCGTCAGCCGAGTAACCATGGCCCCCGTCGGCGTTTGCAGCTCCACAGCCGGTGGACACGCCAATGAGCCGGCCACAGATTTTCCAATCTTTCCAATCTTCCGATAAAGCAGGGCACCACCAAAGCCAATCATGAGTAGCCCAGTTATCAACATCGTCTGCACATTAAGCACAAAAAACGATGTCATGGTATTGTGTCATTAAATGTAGAGTAGTTCATTTTTAAATATTATAGATTATTATGCGTCTTTGCTCGCTAGCGCGCTAGTGTTTGTTGTCAATTGCCGAAGCTGATGTTTTTACAGTTTCCAGGCCAGCTGAGAGACACAGTCCCTCCTCCAGCCAATCCAATAGAATAATATAAGTATAATAACATAAAATAGGAATCTATATTTATTCATCAATCTGTGTTATAAATGTATTTTATATGTATATCTGTAATCGTCTTCTGGTTTGTTGATCATGAGGAAAAAATACAAAACAAACTTTGTTTCAGCTCGTAATGTTAATAAACGGAATTCAAGTGTTGTTGTTTTTTTTAAAGCTGATTTTTCGTTTTGAGAGCAGAGAACGAAAAACTAAATCGTCTTGTTATAGCAGCTTTTAAGTTCAACCAAACTCTTAAAATTTACTCAGACCGCAATGACCTATAGTTTGCTCTGATTCTGAATGAAACGTAAGAGCCCGAATGACAGATGATGTGTCCAGGTAGAGCTTAACCGGAAATGTATGCTTGTCAAAGGCAGACAACAAAAGAATCGGTGAAGTGGCATCACCGTCTAAAGCAGACAGTGATGTGACGTTCCAACAATGGTGCTGAGGAGCCACTTATTCATAGGCCGATGACTAGGATCAAGTTGTCAATACGCGCTAGTGTTTGTTGTCAATTGCTGATGTCGCTGCTGTCTTTATACAGTATGTCCTCCTGTTTAAGTGTCGGGTCCGTGTATGTTTTAACGTTTAATTTAACCCTCCAGAATAAAAGCTGGGAGGACGAGAAAACACGTCGTTTTAGAACGTTTTAAACCCGGAGGACCTGTTAATGTGTCTGGACAGGCTCCCAGTAAGTCCAGTAACTTCGTATTGTAACGAGAAAGCCCCACCATCTCATTTAAAAAGGACAAACGGCATTTATTCAAAGCAGCGTGTTAAAAACGAATAAACGAGCTAAAAACGGTGTTTTCAAAACCAGACACATTAATGGATTTAAAGTCGTTTCCCGTTTTCTTGTTTCGGGGAAAAACGAATCGACTGTGGCATTGGAGCATTTTGCCAGAATGAGCTTTGCGAAGAAAAGACACTTGGTTTAATGGTCCATAATCAAACGCACAGTGAGGCCATATATTAGAAAGTATATTGAAACACGGCATTGGTTTTTCCAGGACATTGACCCCAAACATGTCACTGCAAGAGCTTGTCTGGAGGCGAAATGAATCAGCTGGGTGCGCACACCGGCAGAGTTCCCTGATCTGATCCCCTACTAATTAGACAACATCTTGCTTCTAAAACCAATGGTCTTTTTCTTGTACTACTGACATTAAAAACCTTTTACTTCACCACTTTTATACGCAGTTCTTATGGACGTTCACATAAAATCTGTAAGAGGATTTTATTTAATATAAATAAATACATTGTATTAAATCTTTCTCTATGGTGCGTCAGAACGTCAGGACTCAGCAGATCAACAACGCGTTAATGCAGCAGCTTCTTTGTTTTACATGTGCTTATTATGCACAATAAATGTTAATGTTTTTCACTGAATGAAAACGAAAATAACTCCTGCTCTGCAGCATAAACCACTTTGACCACTTTTAAGGTGGTCAAGTTAAACAGTTAAAACAGTAAGACATAGTCAATGTGTCCTTTAAACGGAAGCTGCATTATTATACTTTACCGTAATGACATTTACCACAATATCTGCAGAAAAACAATGTTTTATTACACAGGCAACACAGTGAATTTGGAACTCGCTTCGCGCGAGTTACAGCGTCTGATGTTGATTCAGTTCCAAAAGCAAACTTCAAACCCCATCCCCTACTATGTATTGGCACAGGGACATTATCATATTGTCTCCACTCGGTCAATAGGTGTAAAATACTTTAGCTCCGAGACAAAATAAAAGCTCCATGGGAGATCGGGCAGCGTGATCAGCTGCACCTACAGTCGTAGCACTTCAATGTGTCAGCCTTTACGGCAATCTGTTTGCATTTTCAGCGCGGTATCACCGGGTTTTTAGCGCGTTGGAGCTGTGTTGCGTCTATTTGGCCTATAGATGGCGATTAGCCCCCACACTGGCCTTTATAACGTTGTCTTACCCTTATGTTATATAGGCTCATGTAGGGCAATGTATCAATCAAGGCAGCTCGGAGGGAAGTGAGCCAAATGACAGAGGCCCAGAGAGGTGCAATGAAAAGACCGATGCCCAAGAGGTACAGCCAGATGCCCATACCTGAAGCACTCGAACCTGCCAAGCAAAGGCTACAAGCCTTGGCCAGCCGCCTAAAGAGATACACCAGAGATAACGAAGCCAGACGAATAAACCGGCTGTTCGCAACACAACCTGCGAAAGTGTACTCTCAATGGCAGGGTAATAACAGCAGAGCAGACCCACCAAGGCTGGAAACTGAACAGTACTGGAAAGGGATATAGGAGAGGGAGGCATCACACAACAGAGATGCACAGTGGCTGGTGGATCTGAGGGAAGACCACAGCAACCTCCCTGAACAGAATCCAGTGACTATCACAGTGGCAGACATCCAACCAGAGTCTCAGGTATGAAAAACTGGACAACACCTGGCCCTGACATGATCCACGCCTACTGGCTAAAGAAGCTCACTGCAATCCATGAGCGCCTGGCAGCACAAATGAACCAGCTGCTAAGGGATGGGACTCACCCTGAATGGCTAACCGAAGGGCGAACGATCCTGATAATGAAGGATCCCTCAAAGGGTGCAGTCCCATCCAACTACCGGCCAATAACCTGCCTCTCCACAACATGGAAGCTCATGTCAGGCATCATCGCAGCTAAGATAAGTGGGCACATGGGTCAATACATGAGCGAAGCACAGAAGGGCATTAGTAAGGATACCAGAGGAGCCAAACACCAACTCCTGGTAGACAGAACAGTTGCCCAAGACTGCAGAGTGCGACACACCAACCTGTGCACAGCCTGGATTGACTACAAGAAAGCCTACAACTCAATGCCACACACATGGATCACTGAATGCTTGGAGCTGTACAACATCAACAGAACTCTAAGGGCCTTCTTTGCAAACTCAATGAGGTTGTGGAAAACCACACTTGAAGCCAATGGGAAGCCACTTGCCCAAGTATCCATCAAATGTGGCATATACCAAGGAGATGCACTGTCCCCACTGCTGTTCTGCATAGGTCTGAACCCCCTCAGCCAAATAATAAACAAGACTGGCTATGGATACCGACTCCGAAACGGGGGCCACCAAAAGTCACCTCCTCTACATGGATGACATCAAGCTGTACGCCAAGAGTGAGCGAGACATCGACTCACTGATCCACACCACCAGGATCTACAGCTCGGACATCGGGATGTCATTCGGGCTCGAGAAATGTGGGAGGATGGTGACAAAGAGAGGCAAGGTAATCCACACAGAAGGGGTCTCACTCCCAGAAGGAACAATAGCAGACATTGAGGACAGTTACAAGTACCTTGGAACACCACAGGCAAACGGCAACCTTGAACAGGCAACAAGGAATGCGGCAACAGCCAAATACCTCCAACGAGTAAGGCAAGTTCTAAGAAGCCAGCTCAATGGCAAGAACAAATCCCAGGCAATAAACAGCTACGCCCTGCCAGTGATCAGATACCCTGCGGGAATAATAAGGTGGCCAAAGGAAGAGATACAGACCACAGATGTTAAGACACGAAAGCTCCTCACCATGCATGGAGGGTTCCACCCCAAATCCAGCACCCTGAGACTGTACGCTAGCCGCAAGGAAGGAGGCCGAGGACTAGTGAGCGTGAGAGCCACTATCCAGGATGAAACATCCAAGATCCATAAGTACATCAAGGAGAAGGCCCCGACAGATGACGTGCTGAGTGAATGTCTCAGGCAGTGGAGAACAGAGGATGAGATGCTGGAAGAGGGACCATCATGGGAGGACAAGCCCTTACACGGGATGTACCACCGGAACATAACTGAAGTGGCTGATCTCGACAAATCCTACCAATGGCTTGAAAGGGCTGGGCTGAAGGACAGCACAGAGGCACTCATCCTGGCCGCTCAGCAGCAGGCCCTGAGCACCAGAGCCATAGAGGCCCAGATCTACCACACCAGACAAGACCCAAGGTGTAGACTGTGCAAAGAGGCCCCTGAGACGGTCCAGCACATAACTGCAGGGTGTAAGATGCTGGCAGGGAAAGCATACATGGAACGCCATAACCAAGTGGCTGGCATAGTATACAGGAACATCTGTGCAGAGTATGGACTGGAAACCCCAAGGTCAAAGTGGGAAACACCTCCCAAGGTGGTAGAGAACGAGCGAGCCAAGATCCTGTGGGACAACATCAGGAAAAAGGAACATGAGAGTGGTCTCATCCACTTTCTAAGCTCTGGTCCTCTACCAGAGGCCAGGGAGCTTGAGGGTTCTGCGCAGTATCCTTGCTGTTCCTGGGACTGCACTTTTTTCTGGACTGAGATGCTTTTCCAGGGATCTGTTGTAGCCACTCCTCCAGTTTGGGGGTCACTGCCCTCAGTGCTCCGATCACCACAGGCACCACTGTGGCCTTCACCTTCCAAGCCTTCTCCAGTTCTACTCTGAGCCCTTGGTATTTCTCCAGTTTCTCACGTTCCTTTTTCCTGATGTTGCCATCGCTTGGTATTTCCACATCCACCACTACGGCTTTCCTCTGCTCTTTGTCCACCACCACAATATCTGGTTGGTTCGCCATTACCATTCTGTGTGTCTGTATCTAGAAGTCCCACAGGATCTTGGCTCGCTCATTCTCTACCACCTTGGGAGGTGTTTCCCACTTTGACCTTGGGGTTTCCAGTCCATACTCTGCGCAGATGTTCCTGTATACTATGCCAGCCATTTGGTTATGGCGTTCCATGTATGCTTTCCCTGCCAGCATCTTACACCCTGCAGTTATGTGCTGGATGGTCTCAGGGGCCTCTTTATGGTCTCATCCGTTTTTTCCAAGCTCGGGTCCTCTACCAGAGGCCAGGAAGCTTGAGGGTTCTGCGCAGTATCCTTGCTGTTCCTAGGACTGCACTTTTCTGGACTGAGATGTCGGATGTTTTTCCAGGGATCTGTTGTAGCCACTCCTCCAATTTGGGGGTCACTGCCCCCAGTGCTCCAATCACCACAGGCACCACTGTGGTGATTGGAGCACTGCCCTGTTCAAACCTGTGGAATAAATATGATTCTGATTCTGAAAGCGGCTGATCAACTTCATAGGAACACATTTCATATGGTACAGGTGAAAGAGACACTAACAACCCAACGCAGCCGAGGCTGTAGCAGGCAGAGAAACGCAGATCTTTGTCCTGCATGTTGATGCGTGTTTCCCTTCCCCCAGTGTCCCTGCTCTGGGACGTGGATGGCCCCTCCCAATTTCATTCAACAGACAGACATGAAAGAAGGAATAACGAAATAAACAGCTGGTTAACTTCGTAGGAACATGGCTGTAACTTTGCAATGACTTGTGAAGTGAAAAGCAGTAATAACGAAATGAACGGAATATAAAACGGAAACGCTCTCAAGCGTTTTCTGTTTATATTTTTTATTGCACATTTGTTAAAACTTGAAGGGTGTACTGTTAGGGAAATTGTTAGTTACCTTCGTAAATCTTAAATAAAGCAGACACAATCAGTTGAGACCTTCTTCAGGATTTTACTTGCAAGGAGTGAGCAGTTTACAGCAAAGGCAACTTCCTCTCACTGAAGAGAAGACAAGGATTCAGCTCATAATATGTATTGCATTCTGGGAGGTGCATCGTCACACAGTACGTAGGAAATATTCTCTGCACAAAGCAAGCATTGGGCTCATCAGATAAGGATGCTACACACTGGTACTCCCTATTTCTTGCAGAGCAGAAGGGAGAAAACTTCAAGGCTATAGCACAGCTAACAAGGCTTGAGCAGATCAGCAAAATAAATTCCAACAATGTTTCAATGATTAAATGCAGTATTTCTCCAACATTTCCCTCCTGTTTAACATTGAAACATATATTAGACAATCATGCATACATCAGAACAGCACAACTTCTTTCGATTTTCAGTGCAGTCATCATAAAACATGAAATAAATGTTGCAAGGTCGTAGGCAGGGTCAAAAGCACAGAAGCACAATATTTACAGCTTAGCGTCCATTTCCGTCGACATCGTGGAGGTTCTCTTCACAGTTATCAAGCTTTAAAGGTGTGTATAGTGTATTTGTCCAGAGTGCATGACTGCGCACACCCTGAGAAGGCCTTGATTCACCAGCCTGATGATCATGGCCCTCAAACAGGGAATTACACATAACACAATCAGTATCAGAACCAAAAGAATCAGTAGAATCGGTCCAAAAATCTTCATCATAATGTCAGTCCATGTGCCAGACCTAAACCAATCAGGATTTGTCCTTCATTACGTCAGCCGCCTGCACATTGGATATGTGCTGTAGGTCACGGAGTGCCTGTTGAGTCATTCAGTAATTTATGGTTTCAGCTCTTAGCATGTTTGTTCCTACCCCCAACCTTGGAAATAGGGATAGTGCCACTTTCTGGCCTGTAGTCCAGAGCTTCTTGTCCATGGGGACGTCTGATCCCCAGATCCGATCACTTTCCTTCAGATCAAGCTCTCGCTTCCGTAGCCGTCCCTTGGAAGTCGTCTGCTGTGGTGTTATCACATAGGAGCCATCTGAAACATAAACAGGGGCACAGCAACCTACCCAATTGGGTGGAAGATGCCCATAGATTGTGTGCCTACAAACATAGTTGATATCAGACTGTGGGAGGGTCCCCATGAAATCAGGACCATCATAATAAGAGACACACTGAACCAGTAAAGTTAAGAGTGCTCTGTCTTCATTTAACAATACCACAAATTAGTGTGATACTGGTCAGGAGGTCTCTCCTCATCCCCGATGAGGTCAGGGAATGGCCTAGCATCAATCAACAGTACAAGGGCAGTTAGTACAACTCCCGTGGCTGGACAGTGTCCCCTCATAGTATCTCCTTATGAGAATGTCCCCTAAGTGAGAGAAGGTACCGCTGGTTTCTTCACTGCCGTTGAGACGACCAGTGCTCTAAATGCTGCTGACCCCCTTTGTAGGCAGACTTTTCCCCTCCCTCGGTTGGGTTTTTTCTCACGGACAATACTACTCGGTTGCCTGTACCTGTTGCCTTTTGCAGTGTGTGTTGTGTAACCACGGGGAGATGCCTTCGACTTTGCAGGCTGTAGGTGTTGTCAGCGTCACTCTATGTGGGCCTCCCATCGGGGTGAGGGCCAGTTCTTGCGCTTTATGACTCTGATGAACACCCAGTCACCAACCTGCAGTGGTCCCTCCTGTGGGCAAGGCACATCTTGAAAAGCATTTTCAGAAAAACATTTCTTGTGATGTTTTAACACCTTTGACATATGGAAGGCATTGGAAGGGTTGTTAAATTTAAATATTGTTCTGATTTGCACAAATGGTGCATAGAGAAGATTATTACATAAATCACTGATGCAGTAGGTGAGTTAATGTAGCAATAGTAAGTTAACGGTTCTGGTTATATAGTCTGATAGCAGCAGGTAGGAAAAATCTGTGTTGTCCGTTTTCACTATAAATTCGATCTGGTAACCCAAATCGTATTATATCTTTTACTAGAGTTTTTGCTACAGCTGGTGAATCATTAGTAGTTGTGGGGAACACCTTTACCCATTTGGAAAAAAGGTTAATAATTGTCAAACGATACTTTTTACATTGACACCTAGTTAATTTACAAAAATCCAATATGCAAATAATGAAATGGATATTCTGCTATAGGGAATGTCCTTCTTGTTTGTCGAATAATTCCTTTAGGGGTTATATTTAGAGCAAGTGATGCATCGGGAACAACATTTTTTTAGAATAATTTGTAAATGTATAAGCTGTATAGTAGTTTGTTTTTTATCCATACCATCCCCCCCGTTGAGACATGGCAAGGCCCATGTCTCAATATTGCTGCTCCTTTATAGAAGGATGTTGGTAGGACAGGTTCCCCTCGTCAAACATAGTAATAACTTTTCATTCGTTTGTCCTTTGAGTCCATTTTTCTTTTCACTTTTGAGAGTGCAGTGCATCAAATGGCTATTTTTGCTGGTAGTTGTACTGCTTTTAACAAATTTTTCATTAATTTTATTCATTACATCTGCAATGTAGTCTTTCCCGTTGATGTCATCATGCCTGGATTTTCCCATTGACTGGTAAATATATGAATAGTTCATTGTGCGTATCTGCTATCAGTATAGATGGTAACTATCTGACCTGAGTTTGCATGCCTTAGTCAGTGCAATTATTTCTGCTGCTTGTGCTCTGTAGTGTGGGGGTAGCGGTTCTGCTTTCAAGGTCTCACTATCAGTCAGAACCACACAGCCACTCTGCGTTTTTCTAGTTTCAGACTTTGTGCTTGGTCCATCCACAAAGACAAATACAGAACCAGGTATTGGGTTGTCCTGTAAATCTGGTCTAGGTTCTCTACTTTTGAAAACTTTATTTGGATCAATTTTTGTCCACTTTGTTTTAAATATTTAAGTTCTTTCTTCAACAGTTGCAGTTTGTTTTTACTGACCTTGTGACTGTTCTCTGGCCGAAAAGAAAGAAGTTCTACAGTATCTTTCCTGCATTCTTCTTCAGTCTGTGACGCTACCAGAACATCATCTGCGTACAGTAATATCTGACTACTGTGTGGGGGTGTAATTTCAGCAAAATTTGCTGGCATACACTAGTCGGAAACTAGTCGGGCTTTTACAATAACCTTGGGGTAGCCTGGTGTATGTGTATCGCTGACCTTTGTAAGTAAACGCAAACAAAATTGTGAACCTGGGGGAACTGGGATGCTACAAAAGGCATTATTAATAATGCGTTGCAAGCATTCTTCATTGCATAGCTGTGAGCATTTCTGAGTCTAAGCATAGCAAGCATTCTTCATTGCTGTTAGCTGTGACATCATCAGTGAGTGCGTCTGCGTGTGCGTGAGTGTGTATCTTCATTGTGGAGTGTGTCAGTGCATTCACCTCCCTCCTCAGTGTTATCTACACTGGTACTGGAACTCCATCGGTCTCTCGCCCATCACTTTGCTCCAGCAGAATCATTCTGTGGACAGTCAGCTGGTCTGTGGCCTCAGCCGTGCAGTATGGGCTGCATCTCTGCCAAACCTAAAGCACACTGTTGCTGATTGTTGATTTCCTCTAAGGTGGGCTGTGGGCACAGTCTGGGTTTTCCAGTTCAGAGCTATTCTCTTTCACACCATCATTGAGCTGTATTCACACTTTTATTTTGGATTCCAATCATAAACTCTGTTAACAACCTCATGTGCAGGTTTTCCTTTTTGACAAATATGGTTAGGGTAATTTGTGGGTAATCATGCAGTCTTACACATAAGTCAGTGCCAATAGCATCCTTCACTGTCTACAGCAAACATTGTTGCTTTTGCTTCATTTCATTGATTTGTATTCAATATCTGAACATAGACTGTTAGTTTCATACATCACAAAGTATTTTAACAATAAGGAATTATAACAGAATGTTAATATTCGTGCACCACTTCCACAACGTTCCATCTAATTAATCAATGAGCTTGTTCTTTCCTATGTTTTAATTGACGCATGCCTTTATATTTATATTTAAGCACATCAATTATATTATTATTGTATTATAGGCTATTTTTTATATTAATATAAAACAATTATTAAATTATATCTATTATATAGTTTCTATTATATTTCTTTCATTTCATTAATATTTTTTATGTCTTCACTTAATTTGTTCCATACTTATACACCCCTTTAGTGTTTATTTTTAATTCAAAATTTTGTTGTGCATATAGCATGAATTTTTAACTGGTCCCTTTATTATATTCCCCATCTTGTTCTTTTAACTGTTTCAGTTATCACAGTTATTTTATCCATCAAATTTTTTACACAATTCTACTTTTTTAAATTTCCATCAAATCCAAATTTCTTTTTCCACTAAGGTAAGGTATGTATATATTATTATAGTCGACTGAGAATGTCTTTTAGACATGTATTTGGAATCACCTTCAAGGTTTTTACCCTTAGTGTTCTTTAATTTGCTTCACTACGAGGATTGAGATCAACGATCAGTCACAGTGTTCACAGAGATCATCGACTGTGCCAAGCTTCTACAGGAACTAGTTTCCTGCGGACACAGCTGTCTCAGTAAACCAACCTCTCAATTTTGATCTCAATCAGACACACAACACAAAAGGTCTCTGAGACTTCCTCTAAGAAGTTAAAATTCAGTTAGAGAACGACAAACAATAACACTTATTTATATAGTCTGTTTTACTCCAGCTGATCACAGAGTTTACGTTGACACCGTCAGGTTTCCACTCTGCCGCTGCTTCAATCAGACAAACTATCATTAATCTATTTTACAAGGACCCTGTCCTCTTTTACCTCGTGACCTCGTCACGGAACTTTTCTGAAGACCCAGTCTTCTTTTACCTCGTGAGCCACTCACGGAATTCTTATGAGGACCCGGTCCTCTTTTACCTCGTGACCTCGTCACGGAACTTTCTGAAGACCCAGTCTTCTTTTACCTCGTGAGCCACTCACGGAATTCTTATGAGGACCCGGTCCTCTTTTACCTCGTGACCTCGTCACGGAACTTTCTGAAGACCCAGTCTTCTTTTACCTCGTGAGCCACTCACGGAATTTAAGATACCTTAGGATTTACTCTTTTCATACTCGCCTGATCTGTGTCCTGGCCCTGGTTCAGGATCCCGTCACCTCGCCTCGTCGGACCACCAGCCGACGTCTGACCTGGGCAGGAATTCACCTCCCAGGATTTTCTGCAGGTTCCAAACCTGGCTGTGCACAGACTTCAGTCGCCGACTCGATGTCCCGGCAAAGCGAGGATCTTGGGATCCCGGACGAGCCCCCAATTATGTTAGGGAAATTGTTAGTTCCCTTCGTAAATCTTAAATAAAGCAGACACAATCAGTTGAGACCTTCTTCAGGATTTTACTTGCAAGGAGTGGGCAGTTTACAGCAAAGGCAACTTCCTCTCACTGAAGAGAAGACAAGGATTGAGCTCATAATATGTATTGCATTCTGGGAGGTGCATAGTCACACAGTACGTAGGAAATATTCTCTGCACAAAGTAAGCATTGGGCTCATCAGATAAGGATGCTACACACTGGTACTCCCTATTTCTTGCAGAGCAGAAGGGAGAAAACTTCAAGGCTATAGCACAGCTAACAAGGCTTGAGCAGATCAGCAAAATAAATTCCAACAATGTTTCAATGATTAAATGCAGTATTTCTCCAACATGTACTGTCATCTTTTCTGTAATTTTTGGTGACGTAACAGTGCAAACAATTTTTGAACTAGTTTTTTTTGTGAATAAACAAAGCTTTGCCACATTTGAGAAGGATCTGAAACTGTCTTATTGTATTGTTGATGTCTCTTAGTGCTTTCTTCGGTGAGACCGCAACAATGACACTCCAAGCACATAGCGGTGGAACATTGTAACAGTGGATGTCACTCATAGACTCATAGGAACTGTGCAACCTTGCAGGCAGGAGCAGGGTCAGCGAGCCCACGCAACCCACCACCTAGAGTGCTCAGTGATGGCCCTCTTAACGTAACGAAAGCAGCTGTTCACAGATGATTCAGGGTGTCAGCTAACCGAACAGATCATTTGAACACCTTGTAGTTGGAATGGGTATATTTAGAAAACCCAGTAGTTCTAGTGTTAAATGTAAAGTAGTTAACTTAAAGTTATTTATGTCTAAGTAAGTAGAAAATTACAGCAGTTTTAAATACAATGCCCCTTAGTCAAACATTCAGGCAAGATCCACATGGATATTTTATTTGTTCTAATTATACTATGTATTACTGTATTGTAATGATTAGCACTAAAATTATTATATAATTAAAAATTATTTTTTCAACCAGCCAGGAATAGACAAACACCAAAAGCTTCCTCAGTCTGAGGGAAGTTCCATGTTATCCTCCAGTTTGGCTTCACTTTACACTTGCAAAGAACTATCTCGTTACATGAACAAAAGACACAAAAGTGAGGTGTGATGAACCCTCCCCCAAGAAGGACACCAGACTGAAAGAGTTGACACGACTCAACTTCCACACACCTTCACATAAGCCATGAAAATCAGATATATTTGTAAACTGCTTAAAAAGAAAATTCTTCATGGATCCATAACTTCAAAGGTTCCACTCAAATCAAGGCTTTATTAACATAATGCTGTATGGAAGAATTTAGTATCTGTCCATACAGTAGGTCACCCTCAAAGGACCAACAGCCTAGTGGTTAACCACTAGGCTCTTTGAAGTCATGGATCTCTGAAGAATCTTCTGTTTAAGTAGTTCACAAATGTATATGGTTACATCACATCAGGTAACAGCACTGCAGGACTCTGGTGCTTTGGGGAGAAGGGGGTGGTGTGAAACCAGTCTAACTAGTGCTGTGGATTGGTCGTTCTTCCTGAAAAGAGGCTCTCTACTATGTTCATCTAAGCTTCATTAAAAGATTCAAATGTTCTTCTTTTACAACAGCTCCTGAAGCAGGCAGACTGACACACGCCACATCCAAGTGAATGTGGCTGAATATATAGAATGAGAATTTAAGAATTTCATTAGGTACATTTGTAATTTCCAATTCAACCTAATACAGCCAGTAACTGATGTTGGGGCAATGTGAGGGTGGTTGTATTGCCAAATGAATTAGTAACACCACCTGGTCTCAAAAAGGCTGAGTTTGATTAACCTCATACAGGTTTGCACCAATTATGTTGGGGATATGCGAGGAGCACAAATTATAATAATTGGATTTATAGCTCCTGAGTGGAGATACCAATTATGTTTATAATTTAGATTCACAAAACTTGGTTATTAGCTTAAATATCTATAACTATATGACAAAGTCTATAGTTTGGTAAGTGAAACACTTAACTATTATTGATTTAATAATTAATAATGGAATTAATAATCACTTAATTTACGGGGCACCAGCCTGTTGCCAGGGACCAATAACCAATTTGGAATAGCCAATACAGTCTCAATTGTATTTAAGTTGGTTGAAGGATGAGCTCTGTACCATAGCCGACATTAAATTATGAGCGCTTTATCAAACAATTAATATTCACACACAGGTGAGTGCATTGCTGCAACAACGGAGATATCAAATGGCGGATAATTGACAAAAGTAAAGTTCATGTAATTTTAAGAGACATTTGCTATTGTAGGCGCAGTGTTAATGAGGCGCTAGCTATTTGCAGAAAGAGCTTTGGGAATTTCAAGTATTCACCACCTACCTATTCATGCTTGGAAGACATTCAAGCTGAGCTTAACGAAACGCCCAGACGTCTGCAACAAGATTTACGTACAAGGTGGAACAGCATTTATCTCATGATCGAGTATCTCATTGCACAGAAACGGGCCCTGTGTGCATACAGCTACCATGACTGCAAAACAGTGGGGGCTGTTGGAAAAGACTGTCACCGTTCTAGCCCTATTTGAGGAGTTGATAAGGGACGTAAGCTCTGCATCAGCATCTGCATCCGCAGTCATCACTAATGTCAGTGTCCTTACATGTGTTCTCACACGAGAAAACACAGCTGCCGAGGGAATTAAAAGCATGAAAATCACCCTTCTTGAAGCTTTGAACAGACGTTTCAGAGATGTGGAATCTGAGCCACTATTCTCTGTTGCAACGCTACTTGATCCAAGATATAAAGACAGGTATGTGGAGTCTTTGATGATTTTGTTTAACCTGACATTGCTGTGAATAAGTGAGTCATACAATTTCCACACTTGTCAGCATGTGTGTGCAGTTTATAATTTTCCACATATAGTAAACACATTAAGTATTGCAAAAGTACTTATACATATATTACTACAGTGGTAGCACTTAGTGTCAGCCTTTATGGTGATCCATTTCCATTTTCACTGCGGTATCACCTTGTTTTTAAACACGTTGTAGCACGTGTTACGTCTTTTTGGCCTATAGGTGGCGATCAGTGCCCACACTGGCCCCTGTGACACTGTACTATTACCCTGTTATATGGGTTGGTTAACGGTCTTGCCCTGTCAGCGTTTTTTCCCCAGGTTTGAAAATTGTAATTACTGAACAATCAGGGTTGTTATCTCCTTTTTTATATTTTGGCCTACAAGATAATAACAAATGACTAATAGGGCTGGCTGGGATGATTATAGTATTTAGTAATGCCGACTTTGAAAGCTCCGGTAAATAAATAAGTTTTACAAAGCATCCACAGTCTGTGGGGTTCTCGTGTGCTCTGGTAGAGTGTTCCACAGTCTAGGTGCAGCTGAGCGAATTGTCCGATCTCCCTTTGAGTTTTGTCTTTGGCTATATAGGTGTAAAACAGTCCTTATTAATCATGCGGAATCAATATATGTAAAACAAACAACTTGCTGCACTAATGAGTCTGAGATCTGATCACTCTTGGCGTTCTGGCATACCATAGAAAGAGTTTAATACAATATATTTATTTTTATTAAATAATATCCTCTACAACTTAGCAGTAGTAGTCTGCCAGACTTGTTTGAAATACCATAAGAAGAGCGTTTATAAAAAGTCAAGTGAAAGGTTTTGGTGTCCCACAGCCAACGTAGGTGCAGCTGATCACGCTGCCCGGTCTCCCATGGAGCTTTTTCTTTGTCCCGGAGCTAAACTATTTCACACCTGCTGACCGAGTGGTGACAAGATGTTAACATGTCTCTGTGCCAATACGGAGGAGGGGGAAGGGATGTCAAGTTTGCTTTAGCGACTAAACCAACATCAGACGCCGTGTTTACAGTGCAGAGCAAGTTCCAAATCCACTGTGTTGCTTGAGTAATAAAATTTTGTTTTCCTGCAGATATTGTGATTAAGTGAAATGTTGGAGCTTTCGTTTACAGGAGATTGGATATATCTTACTGCTTTAACTGTTCTCATACATACCTTAAAAGTGGTCAAAGTGGTTTATGCTGCAGACGTTTTCATCCAGTATAACCATTAACATTTACTGTGCATAATAAGCATGTGTATATATGTAGATCTCTCCCCTACGTTTTATTCAGAGTCATTGATTGGTTGGTTGTTTATGCAAACTATAGACCATTAAGTCATCCCAGCCCCCCATTCAGTCGCACAGTCAATAAGAATTGGAAACACACTCTGTGTCTTTCCGCTTAATGTGTGCAATCAACGAAGAGGGGACAGCAGGGCGACCTGATCCGTTTACGCTCTAACAGCTTGATTTCCCCATCAGAGTAAAAGACCAGAGGCAGCAAATAAGCATTTACGAATGGACACTGCAAGCAGTGCACTCTGTGCACCTTCAACAAGTGTGGAGAGTGAAAGACTTTTCAGCTCCGCCTCCATTGTTATTGATGAGTGGAGGAGCAGCCTGACAGCTGAGAAAACTGAAATGCTAATCTTTCTGAAGTGAGGTTACACAGTTACACAGGACAGTGAAAACATGAGTCACTGGGTTTTCTGGCCAAGTGGGTACTGTAAAACTTGAATATTCTAAATATTTTACTTATAATAATTAATTTAAATAATTTGAATAATTTACAAATTTCCATACTGGTGTTACAGTTCAATACCAGAGTTATATGTTTTTTCTGTGTCTGTGTTTTACTGTGCAATTTATGATTCTATTACATTATATGTTAAGTTATTGTTGTTTAAGTTATGGTTACATCCAAAGTTTGAAAGTGGAATTAATATTGTTCTTTCAAACCTTTCAACTCTTTAAAATCTTTCAAAGTATTTAGAATAACTTTACATGAAGGTGCACCACAGCTTTTACTTGAATGTTTTTAAAAGTGCTGCTAAATGTTCTCTGTTTGAAGAATTGAAATTGATGTACAGTCGTAGCACTTCAAAGCGACCACCTTTTTTACTGCAGTACGGTTACGTCGCCACCGCGCAACGGGTGCGTCCCAGACTAAGGAATTTTAATCCTGCAGCAAGATGAAAAAAAATCAGGGTGCTAGTCTCTTTTTAACCACCAGGCGGCACGAAGATGTGAGGTCCGACTGTTCATTTCTATCTGTGTCTGCACATTAAGCACAAACAACGATGTCATGTTATTGTATCATTAAATGTAGAGTAGTTCATTTGCGCGCTAGTGTTTGTTGTCAATTGCCGAAGCTGCTGATGTTTTTACACAGTTTTCAGGCCAGCCGAGAGACACAGTCCCTCCTCCAGCCAATCCAATAGAATAATATAAGTATAATAACATAAAACAGGAATCTTTATTTATTCATCAATCTGTGTTTTAAATGTATTTTATATGTATTTCTGTACTTGTCTTCCGGTTTGTTGGTCATGAAGAAAAAATACAAAACAAACTGGATTTTCGTGTCTCTTGATATGAGTGACAAACAGAATTGAAGTGTTGTTTATTCGACACAAGGCACGGAGTTGGATTCAAAGCTGATTTTTCGTTTTGAGAAAAAAGCAGAGAACGCAAAAATAAGCCGTTCTCTCGGTATAGCAGCTTTTATGTTGGTGGAGAAACCAAACTCTTAAAATTTACTCAGACCGCAATGACCTATAGTTTGCTCTGACTCTGAATGAAATGCAAATGCAGAAAACGAGAGAATCGGGGGAAGTGGCGTCACCGTCTGAAGCAGACAGTAATGTGATGTTCCAATAACCTATTCATAGACAGATAACTTGGATCAAGTTGTCAATGCGCGCTAGTGTTTGTTGTCAATTGCTGAAGTGTCTGCTGTTTTTATACAGTATGTCCTCGTGTTTAAGTACTGTCAGGTGTGTCGGGTCCGTGTACGTTCTAAGTTTGATTTCCCTACCAGATTAAAAGCTGGGAAAACCAGACGACAAGTCGCTTTCTCACGTTTTTTTTCTCAAAACAAGGCCTTAAATCCATTAAAATTTGTTTCTATTTATATAATCTGTTTTCAGCTCGTTTATTTGTTTTTAAAACAATGCTTTGATTAAATGCTGTCACTTTTATAAAGAGAAATGGGAAAACTGTCCGTGTACTTTGTAACAGTTTGATTTCCCCCTCCAAAATAAAAGCTGGGAACACAAGAAAATAAGTTGTTTTAGAACGTTTTAGAACCTGTTATTGTGTCTAAACACGCAAGACAGTGAGAACCTTATTTTAAAACACAGTACAACGATGACAGGAAGCCAGTGCTCATGGGCAACTTAAGTAATGGATTTATATTTACCTTTCCAGACAACATCAGCTGAAATCAAGCCGTTTTCTGGTTAAGTTGTCCAGAAAATAAAATACAAAGAACATCCAATTCCTCGTTTCTCTTAAGCAAAAAGTGGAATTTAATCAAAGCACCGTGTTAAAAACGAATAAACAAGCTGAAAACAGTTTTTTCAAAAGGTTCACAAGGTTCTCCATGTAATGACCTGGGTCCAGCAGGACTTCATTGAAGATGATCTCCATCAGGTTTTCCACATAATCTGTACCATAACACAAAAATTATAAATTACAAATTACCCATAAACAATTTCACATTTACAACTAGCTGACTAGATAAGCAACACATACATGTTAGACTTAGATGCAACTTGCCATAACCCAAATTCACAGGTCTACGACATACACACGTCAGGCTTGGTAGTAATTAGAAACACAGCTGACTCTCAAACAAAAAAAAAGTTGTACTTAATGTCATGTGGAGGGCTAGTGCTAGCCGCTAAGGCTAGCCGCGAACCCTGCGCTAGCAACACGCTAGTGGCTAACATGGCACTAGTAGCTAGTAAATGACCTCAGTACCATATATAACACGATACAAACCGGACAAATGCTGGAGAGGCTTGGATTCATCCAAATTGCGTGGCAGCAAACATAGTTTTGGTTCTAAATACATATTGACCTAATATATTTTTATTGCTTTTAGTAAGGTGTATGACATATCAAGTGCTAATATATAACTAATAGAAATGTAGTTATGGTTTTTTTCTTCATAAATCTGACAGTACTATGTCTGTGTGTATCTCAAGTCGTTGCAGGTTTCTAGTCTAGAGAAGTCTTGTTGGCTGGTGCTGGGGACTTCTAGGGTAAAGAGCTGTTGTCATCCCATCTTCCCTGCTCTGGATCAGGGCAATGTTTCCTGAGGGACAAAGCACCTATGTTGGACTTAGACCACCTGTCAAATACCTAAATTATTGTTTTCGTGGCAATACCTCAATAGAAGTTGAAATATTGTAAAACATTTGCCTGTTTTCCCTCATAAAAATAGTTCAGTGAAACAGCAACAGTCAAAGCCAACTTTATTGTCAACCAATGCACCAGCACTATAATGCTGGATAAGTTACCATTACAGCTCAATGTGCAGACCACAAAATAAAAGGGTAGGATTCATAGTTATGTTGAAAGCATAGTTTCTAGATTGGAACAGGTACAGTCATGGGCAGTTGGCTGGGGAGATGTGAGGATCTTTTTTGTCTTCAACACGTTTTGTCAGCTAACCGAGCAGATCATTTGAACACCTTGTAGTTGGAATGGGTATATTTAGAAAACCCAGTAGTTCTAGTGTTAAATGTAAAGTAGTTAACTTAAAGTTATTTATGTCTAAGTAAGTAGAAAATCAGAAGACATCAGAAGCAGTGCAGCTGCTGTACAGATGGAGGATGAGGCTGTTTTCCTTGACACCACTCTAGAAGGTATAGAGAATAGAATAGTAGATTAATGAAATGTCCAGCATTTCCTATGTATCTCACAACCTTCACAAATGTAAACAATATATAGAGGTAGTTAGATCAGTTGTAATGGTGTTTGGACTTCTAAATCTTGGCATGACATTAATGACCTCCTTTCTGTCAGGTTGCTCAAATTCTGCTCAGAGGGCCGGTGGGACAGGGATGTTAATAAGGTCTTCCATATAAGGACTTAGGTCCAGCAAGACTTTATTAAAGATGGTTTCCATCAAATTTTCCACATAATCTGCACCATAACACGAGAATTACAAACTACAAATTACCCGTCAAAAGACTAAAATATCAATATAAGTTGACCAACTGCATAAAGAGTAAATATATAGACAATAAATAAAATAAAATAATTACTATAACTACTGAAATGTGAAATCCAAAATCTCAACAATTTATCATACTGCTGTTAAATGTACATACCTTTGCTCCTGAGGTGAGCAACAGCTACAAGGTAGCCATGTGTCCACAGCCTGCAGTGGCGTGTCAGTTTGAGAAACAACCTCCACGTGTTTCGGTAGCTGTAATGCGTCAGCCTGTATAAAAAAAGGTCAACAGTCACATTTACAGCTAGTTGACAAGATAAGCAACATATACGAGAAGACAGCAAGAACATACATGTTAGACTTAGATAGAACTTACCATAACCCAAATTCACAGGTCTACTTGGTCTACGACATACACACGACAGGCTCGGTAGTAATAAGAAACACAGCTGACTTACTATCACAGCCAAACCCAAGTTGTACTGAATGTCATGTGGAGGCTAGCGCTAGCTGCTAACGCTGCGCCACCATCGCGCTAGCGGTTAACATGACGCTAGCAGCTAAAATGTGAGCTGAGTGAATGACCTCAGTACCATATTTCACACGATTCAAACCGGACAAATGCTGGAGAGGCTTGGACTCATCCAAATTGTGTGGCAGCACCTTGCAACACTGTCTCTCTCTGTCGCTGTAGCTGTTAGCATCAACTGTTCTACCAATTAGCATTCCTTACACAGGAGGGAATATGGATTATAAACAAAGAAACTTCTGGAGTACATACATCAAATAAGTATCAAGCATGTACTTACGTTTGGGGAAGCAGCAAGTGGATCACGTCTTGTAGGAACAGAGCGCTTCTTTAAGCTCAAGCCCAGTAATAAACATACCCTCGTTTTCAAAGCAGACGGAGGTGAAATGTTGTCCACGAACAAAGAAGCATTTAGGCAGTGGTGCTGGCACCGGTCCATTTACAAGTAAATTAATACATAAAGTTCTCTTTTCTTTCTCCGCTGGTAAAATGAAAAGTCTGCGATGCTGGTTGGAACAACCAACAACGGAGCACTTTCTGAACCCTAATGGCCTCATGTCAGTTCATACAGTGAGTGACTTCTTCTTCTTTTATCTTTTAAATGGCGGGTGGCAACCAACTGAAAGGTGCATTACCGCCACCTACTATGCTAGACTGCACAGGGAGTGACTGAAACGCAATGTTACAGGTACATTTAGGGGTCCAGGTTTGGGTGGGGGCGGGCCGAAGCTGGTTCTGTGGGTGGTCAATAGAATGCAGACCTACATAGTCCGCCAAATTTGAAACAATGGTTCTTTACCCAGATTGGATAAACTCTCAAAAATGTGAAATAAGCAGAGGGTGTACTTCTAACACACCAGGAGTGTCCTAACGTGAACCATGGAGTCATCTAAATGTACCAGAACATGGTAGTGAATTTGGTACCTGAATTTTGCATGTGCAGGGACCTTTAAAGGCAGAGCTGAAGTCCACAAACAGGATCCTGGCATATGTGGTTTGGGACCCAGGGGACAGCGAAAAAGGCACACCAGAACCCTGCAACCCAGCTTGAACGTGAGTTTTTGGAACTAGAGTGTGCCGAAAGTGGGGGACACCTCCAGGAGCACGACCGCTGGTTGATGGTGTGCTCCCCGGACAGGGTCCCTCCCAACCTGAATGTCTATTGTGCAGTTAAAACTGGGTGGTGATGTCTCCACCAGGCCACACCTGGCCTCACCTCCAGGCCCTAGTGAAAGAGCCCACCCCCAGCCCTGAATGTACATGTATGTGGCTAGGTATGAGGAACTTTGAGAGACCGCCAGTTCCCTGAGGGGTCCAGCAGACAGAGCCATCAAAGTGAAAGCTCTGTCCACTGGGACCGCAGTACTAATGCCCAGGCACCACATGCAGTGCAGCCAGAACCATCCTCACCCCTCTGTCACACATACCCATTCTCTCGCTCAAGAATGCTAATGCTCGCCCTGTGTAGTGCTCTACCCACACCTACACACATACTCTGCAGCTGTGCATTGAGAGACAACCTCCGCCCAGGGCCCAATAAAAAAACGCAGCCCGAGTAGCCCACCAGACCCCCCCGCGACAGGCCCAAGAAGTTACCACAGCTACCTCTGCTCCTCGGAGACACCGGACTGCTGGTCCAAGCAGCCACCACACCCCCACCGCAGGAAACCCATGTGGCCATCCCAGAATCCACCACCCCCGTTGGTGAACAAGACCAAAATGCATGTTTTGTATGATGCATTTTCAGAGTGCAGCCCAGACGAGTTACGCAGAGTGGATGCCCGCCAGGTGCCAGGTGCCCGCAATGATTTGACAGCGAGGCAGCCGACACTGGGGAGATAGGACCATGGGGCACCTTACAGGAGCTGTGTGCAGTAGATAGCTGGTGGTCTGCACCACAAGCAGATGTGAACAATTAAATATCCCTGTGCTATATTTCACCACAGAAGTTGCAGATTCTACTGCTGATGACACACCATCAGTTTTGGGTTAGATGTGGACAGTGAAGCTAGAACGTAGAAGCAATGTCAGCTTCATCGCTGCTGATTCATCTTGGATGAAGTTGGTAATTCTACTACTGATGGTGTCACAAACCGACGATGGAGGAAAGACCCAAATGCACAGCGTTGACTTGAGTATGATAAGAAGGTTTATTAGCAAGGTCAGGCAGGCAGAGGTCATACACGGCGGAGTACCAATCAGGATCCGACAAGGAGCAGGCAGAGACGTGGTCAAGGTACAAGCAGAGGTCGACTTACAGTACAGGACGGTCATCGGCTAGGCAAGAGCAGGGTCGAGGATAAAGCAAGGTCATTAACACAAGGCAAGAGGTCAAGAAATGCTGGAATGCTAGTGAGGAATCAACGTAGACAATCTGGCAGGGAACTATGGCTAGAGGTGGAGCTTAAATACTACATGGCTAATGACTGATGAGATGCAGGTGATGATAACAATAGGAAGTAAAGCTGGGTAGACTGGGTGTGGACTAAACAGGAAATGATAACAAAATAAAACTGGAGATGACTAGACAACGTAACTAAGAAATATGAATCGTGACAAATGGGGGAATGTGTATGATAGATAATTAGTTTTCTTTGCATGTTAAGCATGTTTAACCAAACATTTTACCCATCAGTCATATGTTAGCTAACTTAGGAACGTTTTTGCTTCATAGAACGCGTTAGCAGTGAAAAAACATTTTAAATATGTATACCCATGTAAGATCATCTGTATTTCGCATGGAGAAGTAAATGAAACTCATCAAATTCTTAGGGAACTGTACAAAGCTGTACATTGTAAGAGGTTGCTGATCTTCACTGTCATTATGTGGGACTTTAAAGTCAGGATACTGGGGTACCTTATCATAGACGAAAGGCTGTAAGGTTGAGACACATGGAATGCCAACTGTAGACTTCAGCCATGTGACTGGAATGTAAATTAGGCAAAAGTGATTTAATTCATCTTTACTCCATCTGGCACTATCCTGTGTGTGTATGTGTGCATGTGTGTTGGATCAACAGTTCAGAGCAAGAGCAAGCTTTGGAATAATGATTAGTTATGCAGAAGCAAACTTCATTCTCTCTTTTCCAATCCCTCATTAGTTAATTGTACTTGAAGTGGTATATTTTTTGTGTGACGTGTGTATGTTTGTTTCCAAGATATTCCAATGCATTTTTATCTCAGGGCAGTCACAGGGCAGATGGTGAAGCTATACAGTGCATAGCTTATCGTCATATGCTAAACTATGATGACTCGAATCTACAGATGGAGCGGTTCATTTTTGCTGATTTCAGTCGACTGTCAGTCACCTTCTGACGCTGATCACACACTTATCACACCCTCATCAGCCAACTGTCAGCAGCCCCCCTCCTTGGTCTGCCTGGGGAAGGTGTTAAAAATGTTAATGAGGCTACCCCCATTTTAGCACCAAAGACGCAATTCCAGGGTAAAACCAAAAGGTGGAGCTTTAGTATCTGACCTGTAGAGTTAGGGTCAAACAGCAAGTATAGACACAGTTCTGAGAACAGGACATAGATCTGATAACGTCAGCTCTACACTGTTTGCTAGGGCATACAGACAAACAGACAGACAGACAATAGTCTGTCTAAACAGTGAACTAAAAAGTTGAGAAAACTTGAAAAGCTGACTTCATGTCAGAATTGAATGTTGTACTAACTCTTTTTAAATCATAGATAAGCATCGGCAGCTCACGCTGCCACAGCTGCCAAACTACCTTCTGGGGGTTTATCAGTTACTGGCTGTATTAGGTTGAGTTGGACTTCACAAAAGTACCTAATGAAATTATTAAATTCTCATTCTATATATTATTCATATTCACTTGAATGTAGTGTGTGTCAGTCTGCCTGCTTCAGGAGCTGTTTTAAATTAAAAAAGAACATTTCAATGTTCTAAACAAGCTTAGATGAACATAACAATAGAGAGCCTCTTTTCAGACAGAACGACCATCCACAGCACCAGTTAGACTGGTTTAACACCACCCCCTTCTCCCCAAAGCACCAGAGTCCTGCAGTGCTCTTACCTGATGTGATGTAACCAGATACATTTGTGAACTACTTCATCCATCCATCACTTATAAGAGCCTAGTGGTTAAAGCACACAACTTCTCACCCACAGTTTTTAAATAAACTGTTTTTGTTAGTTGGTGGTTTAAAATAAGAAACTTTTATATCCTAAAGCCATAGACTTAACACTTTCTTTTTAACAAGTTTTATTTACAGATTTTATAAGCGTCCATTTCATTTGACCATTTTCTAAACCGTTGTCTGAAAGTTGGGTGGTCGCTACATTCTTTTAGAGCAGAAATGTTTCTCAAGGAGCTTTTACATTATATGTCCTTCATGGGGGACATGGTCTTCACACCTTCTTACAGTCCTTTGTTCAACTGATGAGCCAGTTCTTTACAGGTGTGAAGTGAAGCCTATTGTAAATAGAGGATAGTGCCTAACGTTACTCAGACTGAAGGTTCCTGCACTTTTGGTAATGTTTCTGCTTTAAGAAAAGTCTGTAAGTTAACTTGAAAATTATTGAGCTGTCACAATCAGCCGATTGCAGTGACATTTGGCAGTAAAAGGTGACTTAAATGACACAGAACTGAAAGAATATCAGCTGGCATAACTCATAACACATATGTATGCAGATCTCTGTATTTTGTGTCACTTGAATTTGTGTGGTAAACAAAAGACACCAGAGGCAAGTTTACACTAGAAGTCTCTAGCTGGGAGCTTCTGTGCCTTAACCACTAGGCTGTTGGTCCTCTGAGGGAGACCTACTGTATGGACAGTAACTTAATTCTTTCATACATCATTATGTTAACTGTTGGGGATATGCGAGGAGCACAAATTATAATAATTGGATTTATAGCTCCTGAGTGGAGATACCAATTATGTTTATAATTTAGATTCACAAATCTTGGTTATTAGCTTAAATATATATAACTATATGACAAATGTCTATAGTTTGGCAAGTGAAACACTTACTATTATTGATTTAATAATTATTAATTGAATTAATAATTACTTAATTTACGGGGCACCACCCTGTTTCCAGGGACCAATAACCGATTTGGAATAGCCAATACAGTCTCATTTGTATTTAAGTTAGTTGAAGGGTGAACTCCGTACCATAGCCGACGCAATTCACTAGTGCTGCAAAACCATATACAAATAATCACAGACAACGACCAATTAAATTATGAACGCTTTATTAAACAATTAACATTAACTCTAATGTCAACACTATCTTGAATAACTCAGCAAATCACAACTTAATCTTATGGTGTGTTCGTCTGGCGTTCTGTATGTGTATGCGCGTTACCTGAAATAAGAGGGGTGTGTGTGTGTGTGTGTGTGTGTGTGTGTGTGTGCGTGTGTGAGAGAGAGAGAGAGAGAGAGAAAGGAGGAGGGAGAGCGCCCCCCTTTAGGGGCGTGGTGAGGTGGCACAGCTGCGCGCGTGTGCCGGTGAGCCCTTTGAATGGAGCGCGCGTGTCTAGCACTCACAGGGAAAGAAGCGTGTAAAGGAGTGTGAAGTGGGACTAGCGTGGATACGACTTGTGGTCACACAAACACGTGGGGCTATATTCTGCGATATAGTCACGTGATCGCGGAAGCGTGCGGTGGTTGAAACGTGCGCTTGGCGTGGTCGCAGCAGAAACAGAGCACCGCACAGTAACACAATAAAGCACTTAAGCTAGCGAAATCACAGGTTACAACACTTCTATGTGCACCTCTTAGATTCACGTAGATCGGTAACAGCGTTACAGTCACGTGATCGCAGAAAAACACAGTGGTCAGATCGCGTGTTCAGGAAAAGAAAACACAACAACAAAACAATTATTGATCCCCTAAAAGTTCTACTCTGCTCAGACCTAAGAATGCCTCTGCCTTACTGCGCAATCCTGGTGAGACGATCCGGCGTTGCGTGCGTGCGTGCTTGCGCTGCTGCGGTCCGGTCCGGTCCAGGTGTGCGTTGCGGTGATCGCGTCGTGATCAGCTGATGCGGCGGCGAGTGAGGCGGTTACGCTGGCGGTTTCCTGCCGTGTGGCTGGAAGTAGATGGGTGATCAGGCCCGTTCTCTGCGACAACGTTTCCGTTAGTTCAGCTGCTGGCTGCGGTGGAGGTTCCAGGCGTGCAGGGGGAAGCTCCAGGTGGGGCAGTGAGCGGGTCGAAGAGAACAAGGGGAAACGGGACAGGGTCGGAAAGAACAAGGGTCGGAGAGAACAAGGGACGAGTCTTCGGTCACGGCGACTTTTATAACCGTGTTTTTGGTCACGCCCGTCCTATTGTTTGGTCCAATCAGGACAGCTGACGTCCAAGTTCTTCCGGCTGACGTCCAAGTTTCTCCTCCGTTTGTCGCTTGTGTCAGCGGGAGTTGGATGTCAGCGGGGGAGCCAGGTATGGGTCCCCAGCCTGGCGCCTGGTTTTGGCGCTGAGATTTGAAATCTCTTTGTTCTCACTCACTACTATCAGGATGAGGACTTTACATGCAGGCCGCAGTATTTCCTTTGTCTGAGCATGTGGGACCTTAATAATAATTCTGTTAATAACAGATTATACAGATGAGGTCCCCCAACATAACAGAGCCTTGATTTGAGTGGAACCTTTAAAGTTATGGATCCATGAAGAATTATCTTTTAAGCAGTTTACAAATATATCTGATTTTCATGGCTCAGGTGAAGTTGTGTGGAAGTTGAGTCATGTCAACTCTTTCAGTCTGGTGTCCTTCTTGGGGGAGGGTTCATTACACCTATTCACTTTTGTGTCTTTTGTTCACGTAACGAGCCAGTTCTTTGCAAGTGTGAAGTGAAGCCAAACTGGAGGATGATATGGAACTTCCCTCAGACTAAGGAAGCTTTTGGTATTTGTCAGTTGTCAAAAAATGCCAGTAAATTTAGAGCTAAACAGTACAATACAGTAATACATACATACACACATAATTAAAACAAATAAAATATCCATGTGGATGTTGACTGAATGTTTGACTAAAGGGCATTGTATTCATAATAGCTGTAATTTTCTACTTGCTTAGACATAAATAACTTTAAGTTCAGTTATAAACTACTGTACATTTAAGACGCTCATTTCTGTTCTCTCTCTCTCTCTCTTTCTCTCTCTCTCTCTCTCTCTCATATATATATATATATATATATATACACTCTATTCTCACCCTCCGCGGGTGGTCTCATCCACTTTCCAAGCTCGGGTCCTCTACCAGAGGCCAGAGAGCTTGAGGGTTCTGCGCAGTATCCTTGCTGTTCCTAGGACTGCACTTTTCTGGACTGAGATTTCGGATGTTTTTCCAGGGATCTGTTGCAGCCACTCCTCCAGTTTGGGAGTCACTGCCCCCAGTGCTCCGATCACCACAGGCACCACTGTGGCCTTCACCTTCCAAGCCTTCTCCAGTTCTTCTCTGAGCCCTTGGTATTTCTCTAGTTTCTCATGTTCCTTTTTCCTGATGTTGCCATCGCTTGGTATTGCCACATCCACCACTACGGCTTTCCTCTGCTCTTTGTCCACCACCACCACAATGTCTGGTTGGTTCGCCATTACCATTCTGTCTGTCTGTATCTGGAAGTCCCACAGGATCTTGGCTCGCTCGTTCTCTACCACCTTGGGAGGTGTTTCCCACTTTGACCTTGGGGTTTCCAGTCCATACTCCGCGCAGATGTTCCTGTATACTATGCCAGCCACTTGGTTATGGCGTTCCATGTATGCTTTCCCTGACAGCATCTTACACCCAGCAGTTATGTGCTGGATCGTCTCAGGGGCCTCTTTGCACAGTCTACACCTTGGGTCTTGTCTGGTGTGGTAGATCTGGGCCTCTATGGCTCTGGTGCTCAGGGCCTGCTCCTGTGCAGCCAGGATGAGTGCCTCTGTGCTGTCCTTCAGCCCAGCCCTTTCAAGCCATTGGTAGGATTTGTTGAGATCAGCCACATCAGTTATGTTCCGGTGGTACATCCCGTGCAAGGGCTTGTCCTCCCATGACGGTCCCTCTTCCAGCATCTCATCCTCTGTTCTCCACTGTCTGAGACATTCACTCAGCACGTCATCTGTCGGGGCCTTATCCTTGATGTATTTATGGATCTTGGATGTTTCATCCTGGATAGTGGCTCTCACGCTCACTGGTCCTCTGTCTCCTTCCTTGCGGCTAGCGTATAGTCTCAGGGTGCTGGATTTGGGGTGGAACCCTCCATGCATGGTGAGGAGCTTTCATGTCTTAACATCTGTGGTCTGTATCTCTTCCTTTGGCCACCTTATTATTCCCGCAGGGTATCTGATCACTGGCAGGGCGTAGCTGTTTATTGCCCGGGATTTGTTCTTGCCATTGAGCTGGCTTCTTAGGACTTGCCTTACTCGTTGGAGGTATTTGGCTGTTGCCGCATTCCTTGTTGCCTGTTCAAGGTTGCCGTTCGCCTGTGGTATTCCAAAGTACTTGTAATGGTCCTCAATGTCTGCTATTGTTCCTTCTGGGAGTGAGACCCCTTCTGTGTGGATTACCTTGCCTCTCTTTGTCACCATCCTCCCACATTTCTTGAGCCCGAATGACATCCCGATGTCCGAGCTGTAGATCCTGGTGGTGTGGATCAGCGAGTCGATGTCTCGCTCACTCTTGGCGTACAGCTTGATGTCATCCATGTAGAGGAGGTGACTTATGGTGGCCCCATTCCGGAGTCGGTATCCATAGCCAGTCTTGTTTATTATTTGGCTGAGGGGGTTCAGACCTATGCAGAACAGCAGTGGGGACAGTGCATCTCCTTGGTATATGCCACATTTGATGGATACTTGGGCAAGTGGCTTCCCTTTGGCTTCAAGGGTGGTTCTCCACAACCTCATCGAGTTTGCAATGAAGGCCCTTAGAGTCCTATTGATGTTGTACAGCTCCAAGCATTCAGTGATCCATGTGTGTGGCATTGAGTTGTAGGCTTTCTTGTAGTCAATCCAGGCTGTGCACAGGTTGGTGTGTCACACTCTGCAGTCTTGGGCGACTGTTCTGTCTACCAGGAGTTGGTGTTTGGCTCCTCTGGTATCCTTACCAATGCCCTTCTGTGCTTCGCTCATGTATTGACTCATGTGCCCACTTATCTTAGCTGCGATGTTGCCTGACATGAGCTTCCATGTTGTGGAGAGACAGGTTATTGGCCGGTAGTTGGATGGGACTGGACCCTTTGAGGGATCCTTCATTATCAGGATCGTTCGCCCTTCGGTTAGCCATTCAGGTTGAGTCCCATCCCTTAGCAGCTGGTTCATTTGTGCTGCCAGGCGCTCATGGATTGCAGTGAGCTTCTTTAGCCAGTAGGCATAGATCATGTCAGGGCCAGGTGCTGTCCAGTTTTTCATACCTGAGACTCTTTGTTGGATGTCTGCCACTGTGATAGTCACTGGATTCTGTTCAGGGAGGTTGCTGTGATCTTCCCTCAGATCCACCAGCCATTGTGCATCACTGTTGTGTGATGCCTCCCTTTCCCATATACCCTTTCAGTACTGTTCAGTTTCCAGCCTTGGTGGGTCTGCTCTGCTGTTATTACCCTGCCATTGAGAGTACACTTTCGCATGTTGTGTTGCAAACAGCCGGTTGATTCGTCTGGCTTCGTTGTCTCTGGTGTACCTCTTTAGGCGGCTGGCCAAGGCTTGTAGCCTTTGCTTGGCAGGTTCGAGTGCTTCAGGTATGGGCATCTGGCTGTACCTCTTGGGCATCGGCCTTTTCATTGCACCTCTCTGGGCCTCTGTCATTTGGCTCACTTCCCTCCGAGCTGCCTTGATTTTTGCCTCCAACCTTCGTTTCCATGGTGGTTTCTCATGGTTCCCATGGTTGCTCTTATAGCCAAGCACCTCTAGGATCAATGATGCTGAAGTGTATATCAGCTCATTGGTTTCTGTGATTGTTGTGGTAGGGATCGCTCTCAATGCTGCATTCACATCTTCCATGAGACTTTCTGATGGTACTTCACTTGGCCGTTGTAGTGGGGTTCAGGGTTGCCTGTTTAATCTCGCCATGATCTTATCTTTCAGGTCAGTCGCTGCCTCGCTCAGCATATCTGTGCTCATTGGGGCTTCGTACCCAATTTTTTCCGGTTGGGGAGATGGTGAAACCTCCCCTCTGACCTGGCGTCCTGGCTCCCCCTTGCCGTAGCATTTGTGTTGTATCTCATCAATCTCAAGTTGTGATAGCAGTTGCCGTTTGTGGATGTTGGAACACTGAGCTACTAGTTGCTTCGCCGTCAGTCTTGAATGTGGGTTTCTCCGTTCCCATTCGCCGCACATTTTTTGCATGTAACCCCTCTGACTCTAGGTTTACTTGAGTAGTAGCATTCCAACAGAGCCTTGTTCTCGCATCTGAGCCATTTCTTTCTTGTTCCAGTAGCCCACTTCTCGCCAAGGTGCTCTGGTTCCCCAACACCTGACGCAGACCTTGTTAGACCGGGCGACGTCTGAGCCGGTATCTCATGTGGTTTATTGTCTCTCATCATGTGAGGTAGGTGGTAGCTTAAAGGGTCTTGCCCAAAGACCCACACTGGATGCTTATTGTGATATGTGATATGAGGTGTAATAATGTATAATATATATATAATTATAATATAATATAATATAATATAATATATATATATATATATATATATATATATATATATATATATACACAGACGTGGACAAAATTGTTGGTACCCTTCGATCAATGAAAGAAAAACTCATAATGGTCACAGAAATAACTTTAATCTGACAAAAGTAATAATAAATAAAAATTCTATAAATGTTAACCAATGAAAGTCAGACATTGTTGTTCAACCATGCTTCAACAGAATTATTTTAAAAAATAAACTCATGAAACAGGCATGGACAAAAATGATGGTACCCCTAACTTAATATTTTGTTGCACAACCTTTTGAGGCAATCACTGCAATCAAACGCTTCCTGTAACTGTCAATGAGACTTCTGCACCTCTCAGCAGGTATTTTGGCCCACTCCTCATGAGCAACCTGCTCCAGTTGTGTCCGGTTTGAAGGGTGCCTTTACCAGACTGCATGTTTCAGCGCCTTCCAAAGATGCTCAATAGGATTGAGGTCAGGGCTCATAGAAGGCCACTTTAGAATAGTCCAATTTTCTCCTCTTAGCCATTCTTGGGTGTTTTTAGCAGTGTGTTTTGGGTCATTGTCCTGTTGCAAGACCCATGACCTGCGACTGAGACCAAGCTTTCTGACACTGGCCAGTACATTTCTCTCTAGAATCCCTTGATAGTCTTGAGATTTCATTGTACCCCGCACAGATTCAAGACACCCTGTGCCAGACGCAGCAAAGCAGCCCCAAAACATAACGGAGCCTCCTCCATGTTTCACAGTAGGGACAGTGTTCTTTTCTTGATATGCTTCATTTTTTCGTCTGTGAACATACAGCTGATGTGCCTTGGCAAAAAGTTCGATTTTTGTCTCATCTGTCCATAGGACATTCTCCCTGAAGCTTTGTGGCTTGTCAACATGTAGTTTGGCATATTCCAGTCTTGCTTTTTTATGATTAGTTTTCAACAATGGTGTCCTCCTTGGTCGTCTCCCATGTAGTCCACTTTGGCTCAAACAACGACGGATGGTGCGATCTGACACTGATGTTCCTTGAGCATGAAGTTCACCTTGAATCTCTTTAGAAGTCTTTCTAGGCTCTTTTGTTACCATTCAAATTATCCGTCTCTTAGATTTGTCATAAATTTTCCTCCTGCGACCACGTCTAGGGAGGTTGGCTATAGTCCCATGGATCTTAAACGTCTGAATAATATGTGCAACTGTAGTCACAGGAACATGTAGTTACATGGAGATGATCTTATAGCCTTAACCTTTAACATGCTTGTCTATAATTTTCTTTCTGATCTCTTGAGACAACTCTTTCCTTTGCTTCCTCTGGTCCATGTTGAGTGTGGTACACACCATATCACCAAACAACACAGTGACTACCTGGAGCCATATACATAGGCCCACTGACTGATTACAAGGTTATAGACACCTGTGATGCTAATTAGTGGACACACCTTGAATTAACATGTCCCTTTGGTCACATTATTTTCAGTGTTTTCTAGGGGTACCATCATTTTTGTCCATGCCTGTTTCAGAATTATTTTAAAAAATAAACTTATTTTTTAAAATAATTCTGTTGAAGCATGGTTGAACAACAATGTCTGACTTTCATTGGTTAACATTTATAGAAGTTTTATTTATTATTACTTTTGTCAAATTAAAGTTATTTCTGTGACCATTGTGAGTTTTTCTTTCATTGATCGAAGGGTACCAACAATTTTGTCCACGTGTATATATTGACACACACACACTCACACACCTCACAGATGTAGATAACACATCCCAGTGGTTTATGAGCACAAATGGTAACTATAAAACAGTGTATTAGTAGACAACGCTGCAAAGGATTTCCGCTACACCTAACATAGTGATAGTTTCGTAAATAGAGTCATGCTGACTCCTGTATAATATTCACAGTATGTTTACATCCCTTGAGCATAAGCCCCAACAATACAGTTAGACCTCATTGCTAAAATAGGCCATAACACACCTGTCACTTGCATCCATATCCACCGGAGACTCCCAATGTGTTGACCTCAGCTTTTTTTTCAGCTGCTCTCTCCTTCTCCTACTCCTCATTCTATCCCCACTTCTCACCTGTGCTGCTTAATGACTAACAACTTGGATTTGGCCCATTTCCATCACCTATATTGCATTTGCCCTGTCCTTATCTCATCATGGCAGAAACAAGGCTGTGCTATGACTAGCGCCTACTGGATTAATATACACATTTTTATACACCATCCCTCGTCCCTCTAATGCCCACCACCATCTGTGTCTCCCATCATCAAATCTAATGTTGCCTAATAAGACGACAGCCATATCCACAGAGGCAGGCGGTAATGTTTACACTGCTGTGTCCTTACTTCTTCCCCCCCCCCCTCAGACCTGGCTGCATCAGCCTTTCTCTCTGTCTCCCACAGGTAATTCAGTTAATGATAGCAGCATAACTCGTAAGAAAAAAATGTATATATTAAGGAAAAAATCCCTTAATATATAAATAAATTTTGCTTGGGCATTATAGGAACTTTGTGTTGTATTGACTGCCCTTCCTTCTCAACCTCATGGCAATTTGATGCAACTAACAGTAGGTTATTGATTGAAGGCACCACAGTCCAACTGTGAGGCACAATAAACACAATTTTTCCAGCAGTTGTGATCAGCCCAGTGAAAACCCTAAGGTCACATCTGTTTACTAAAACCTAATCTACACAAATGTGAGTTTTGCATTGTTGAACAAGTCTCCATGGTTTTGCCTGAGAATGGGGCTAAAATAAACTGAATTGTGAATAGATGTATTTACTTCTTTTTTATCTGTTTTATCAATTTCATCTATCATCTATTTTACAAGGGTAATAAGAGCTTCATGGAAGAGGGATGTCATCAACAAATGGACCAATGAATTTTAGCTGGGGGGTTTTGTGTTTTCAGCTTTGACCAAAACCGGGTCTTAACGAGACCACATGTGAATTGGTTAGTACCAGTACATAGTGGTGAAACTGAACTTTTGGAGTCACTGGACAAATAGTTATTCAGTGTCAAATTGACACAAATTTCACAATATATGAATTCTACTGCCTAAATCTTTTGCTGACAAGAAAGTTCATAAGGACCCATTGTTGTGATTTATATTTAAACCCTTAGCTTCAGTACTACTGTACTGAAGCTGAAGTTTCATCTTTGTTTGCTTTTTTTGCAATGGGCAAATCCTTTTTACCTTCAGTATTTTTCTGTTTAACCCAAACAGCAATCTAAATCTAGATCTAGTTTTTCTGCTTAAACTCACTAATACCGTGATTTTCTTATTCCTAAGGGCATGTTTAACGTTGTAATATTTACGTGAGGTCCAAAATAATGTACTAGAGGGTCTTGTAAAATGCATTTGTGAGACATCAGTCTTTCCTTGCAGACATACGCACTGCATTTGTGCATGCATGAATACTACATTGAGACCTGTCCGTCTAAACAGCACGACTCTCTTTCTACATAATGCTTTCAGAGTGTGAACTCTAGCATAATGTTCAAGTGGCCACATTTATACTTTATCTAATATTTAGTTGTTTTGTATATTATTTAACTTGTTTAATTAATTAATTTAACTCTAATTTTAAAAAGACCTAGAGGTACGATGATCACCCTGTGATTTTCATTCAGGCAAGTTGGCAGATTGTCTGCACTTGTGATCTTTTCGGTCAGCATTCACCTAGTAGGTCCAATCAGTGATGTTTTTGACCTCTGCCTGCTTGACAACCCTCCTGCCTGCTGACTTTAAACTGTGGATAATAAAGACTTGATTTTACAAACTCTGTCTGTGTGCTGCACATTTTGTTCAACTCTCAGCACATCCTCACAGAACAATTTGGCCACATCTGGAACCAGTTCCTGTTTCGGCTCCTATCATTCAAACATAATACGCATGGTGTAGCATTCCTACGGCAGCGCAACCCAGACCAGCCTCCTCAGTGGTTGCTATTTAAGTTAGAGTAAGGTCAATGAACTACTCCAGAGTTCAAAGAAGAGAGTCAATTGAGAGACAATTTTGACCCACCTATTGCAATGGGCTTCATGGAGGATAAGCTACTCCCCAACCGTTGCGCCAACAGACGAAACGAGAGTCTAGCTGCTGCAGCTACCAGTCTGCAGGCCAGGAATAAAGCCTGCCTTGACATTGTAAGATTTTCCGGAGGACACCTGGGCTTAATGCTGTACTTGGCCTTTCTGAGCTGTTTTTCCCTTCTTAATTTTGCACCCGGAGGCCCCCACAGCTGGTGATGCCGTTCATGAGTATCCACGTCTAACCCTGTTCAGCCCCAATGACGTCTCCCTCCAGCATGGTCTCTGCTCCTCGGTTCCTGATGACGTCATTCATCTGCTTCCATGTCTTATCTTGTCCGATCCTGACCATGTCACCCATGAGTTCCCTGCTGCTTCGGCCACGGCCCCACAGCCTGTTTTAGCCATGGCCCCACATCCAGTCTATGAACCTGGTCTACAGCCCGCCTCTGCACTTGGTCTTCAGCCTGTGTCTGCAGCTGGTCCACGTCCCGCTTGTTTAGCTACTGGCCCACATTCGGCCCCTGCTGCCTCGGCTACTGGACTTCAGTCTGCTTCTGCCCCATGTGCTGCCCTGGTCTCATGCCTGCCACAACTACTTTTTTAAGCCTTCAGTCCATCTCTGTTTTATGTTTTAATTGTAGAAAACGAAAAAACAACCCCAGCTAAGCAAGGTTGGGCCAGGTTAGTACTTGGATCGGAGACCACCTGGGAATACCAGGTGCTGTAAGCCTTTGCCCTGCGATGGACTGGCGACCTGTCCAGGGTGTACCCCGCCTCTCGCCCATAGCCAGCTGGGATAGGCTCCAGCCCCCTTGACCTCACGTACGGGATTAAGTGGAATAGAAGATGGATGGAAAACAACCCCAGTTTTCAGCACTGTAGCCAGGCTGAGAGTCATAGCTGTGTTGAATATCCCCTTAAATCTCAGCAAAATTTATTTTATGAACTACTACTAATAAAAATGATTACCATAAGAGAAAACATTCATCAGCGACTTCCTCCAAATGACAGAAAATCATTGTCTAGATCCATTAGATTTAAATTCATCAAGTCATCTGTCTTATCTAGACAGCTTCTCCCCCAAATAATCTTATTGAGTTAAACTCAATAATTAACTATTTCAAGACGTCCACTTGTCTTGTACACCCAATCCCAACCAGATTACTCAAAGAAGTTCTACCTTTAGTCAGCTCATCCATATTAAATAAAATCAACCAATATTTATCAATAGGCTACGCACCACAGGCTTTTAAGGTGGCTGTGGTAAAACCTTTATTGAAAAAAACCTACTCTGTACCCTGGAGAAATAGCCAATTTAGAAGAAAATCTTAGCAGAAGCAGCTCTGGTTAGAGGCAGTAATGATCTTCTCTTAGCTTCAGACAAAGGTCTAGTTTTGGTCCTTGTGCTGTTAGATGTGTCAAAGATCCAGCGTTTTGATCATGTTTTGTGCTTAGTTTCCGGTCTCATTCTAGTATTGCCTGTCTTGTTTCCTGTCTGCCTTTGTTCTTGTCTACTTATCTAGTCATCTGTCATCACTTCCTGTTTTATTTTGGTATGACTTCCTGTTTGGTTCTGTTCTGCTTAGTTCCAGCCTGTTAATCATGTGACTTCACCACCTGCATTCAATCAGTCATTAGTTGATTACCTATACTCCTGCACTCACCTCCTTGCTTTGCCAGATTGTTAGATCATGTTTCCTGTGTTTGGATGTCCCAAAACTTCCATCAACTAAATTTAGATAAAACCGAGGTTCTTATCGTCGGGCCTAAAAATCACAGAGAGACACTAGTGAATCACATCGCTACAGTACATTAGATGACATAACATTAGTTTCAGATTCTACTGTGAGGAACCTTGGTGTCATCTTTGGCCTTACATCATATATTAAACAAATCCCCTGAACCAACTACTTTCATCATACTTTCACGCAGAGACTTATCCATACATTTGTTACCTCTAGCCTGGACTGCTGTAACTCCTTACTCATAGGATGTCCTAACAGCTCATTAAACAGCCTACAAGTAATTCAAAATGCTGCAACCAGAGTTCTGACGGTACTTTAGAAAGAGAGATCACATTTCTCCTACATTAGATTCTCTGCACTGACTGCTTGTAAAGTGTAGGATAGAATTTAACATTTACCTACAAAGCACTTAATGATAAGGCTCCTTCTTATCTTAAAGACCTCATAGTTCCTTATTCCTTCCAGCAGAACACTTCATTTTCAGAGCGTTGGGCTACTTGTGGTTCCCAGAGTCTTTAATTGTAGAATGGGAGGCAGAGCTTTTAGCTACCAAGCTCCTCTCCTGTGGAACCAGCTCAGGTTCGAAAAGCGGACACACCATTAAAATCGGACTTAAAACCTTCCTTTTTGATAAAGCTTATAGTTAGAGATGGTTCAGGTCACTGGCAATGATTGCTATTCACAGGAACCATCTCTTAGTTAAGCTGTAATAGACATAGACTGCTGGGGGACTATATTTATACACTGAGCTCCTCTGTTTCCTTCTATCTCTTCTATTTAATAACCCCCCATCATTGTTCCATGTTTACCGTAGTGGTGTCTCAGTTTGAGAAGCAACCTTCTTGCTTTTTTTTTGGTAGCAGGGATGCACCAGCCTGTATAAAAAAACAATGTCACGGTTAAAGCTAGCTGACTAGATAAGCAACACTTATGAGAAGACAGCAACATACATGTCAAAATTTGTTAGAACTTGCCATAACCCAAATTCACAGGTCTACTTGGGCTGCGACATACACATGACAGGCTTGGTAGTAATTTGAAACACAACTTGACTCTCAACTTACTGTTGCAGCCAAACTCAAGTTATACTGAACCTCACGTGTAGAGCTAGCGCTATCTGCTAACGCTAGCAGCTAACGCTGCGCTAACAACACGCTAGAGGCTAACATGGCACTACCAACTAAAATGTGAGCTGAGGTGAATGACCTTGGTACCATATATCACACGATTCGAACCAGACAAATGCTGAAGAGGCTTGAGTTCATCCAAATTTTGCAGCACTTTCAACACTGGCTCTCTCTGTCGCTGTAGCTGTTCTGCATCAAATGTTCTAGCCATTAGCATTCCTTACACAGGAGGGGAGCTAGACTATAAACAAAGAAAGTTCTGGAGTACATACATCAAATAAGTATAAAGCATGTACTTGCGGTTGGGGAAGCAACAAGTGGATCACATCTAGTAGGAACAGAGCCTTTCTTTAACCTCAAGCGCAGAATTAAATATATCTTTGTTTTCAAAGAAGTCGGAAGGGAAATTGTGTGCACACAGGAACAAGCACTTAGGCAGCTGTGTCGACATTGGTCCATTTACAATAAAATCCATAAAGTTCTCCTTTCTTGCTCCGCTGGTAAAATGAAAAGGCTATGATGCTGGTTGGAACAACCAACAGACAGCACTTTCTGAACCTTAATTACGCCATGTCAGTTTGTGTCACAGTGAGTAACTGTGATACAAGGTAGATTTTGGTGTCCAGGTTTGTCTGGGCGCCCTGGAGCTGGTTTTGATAGTGGTCTAAAACTGTCGACTTACAGTATTAGGTACATTTGAAACCGATCGTTCATAGACCGGATTGGATAAAGCAGCGAAATGTAAACTAAGTAGGGAATGTACTTGTAACACTCCAGAAGTGTGTTGACATTTTTTTTCTCCGGTGCTGGTGAGCTGGCTGCTAGTCACATCAGCTCCTGTGCTTTTCCTTCTATTTATTATTATTCTTTTTTAGTTGCATTATTTTACATAACCTGTACAGAGCTTTTGTGTAGCTTTTTCTAAATTTGACGCAGTACACATTCTTTTAAAAAGGTGCACTATGATGTGCGCCTGGGCCAGAGCGCACATTGTTTACAACGTGGACCAGCTGAACATGCTGCGCAGCGCTGCCGTTCTCCCAGGGACAGACACGTTACACAGTCTGTGATAGCATAAACGCCATCACAGACTGTGTAACGGATTACATCAACTTCTGCTGTGAAAACACTGTTCCTTCCAGACGGGTTTGGTGTTTCGCCAACAACAAACCATGGGTCACCCCTTATATTAAAGCTCTGCTAAGAAAGAAGTTGAGAGCATTTAAATCAGAGGACAGGGAGGAGCTGAGTTGGTGCAGAAGGAGCTGAGGAGGAAAAGATGGAGGAGCAGCTGAAGCAGAACAATGTTAGTGAGGCTGAAGGGAGCTGGGTCAATGACTTAAACTCACACTTCAATAGGTTTGACCTAGCACCCACTCCTCCTCCCCAGCAGCTGCCTCCAAACCTTTTGTCACCTCACACCACTGGAATACCGCCCACAGTCTTTCCTTTGCACTGTCAGCCCTTCAGTCCGGCGACTCATCCCAGCAACACTCCTCCACTTTACACCACTCTGAGACACTCCTTCAACTCCTGTCCTTCTCCAGAACCCAGGTGAGAAATGAGTTCAAAAAGATCAAGACTAAGAAAGCAGCCAGACCAGATGGCATCAGACTTCTAAATCCTACACAGATTAACTGTGTGGAGTTATGGAGCATGTCTTTAATCTGAGTCTCACAACATGCCAAAGACCTCAGCAGCTTCAAACCAGTGACTCTGACATCACACCTGATAAAAACACTGGAGAGACTGGTCCTGGGTCACCTCCGCTCTGCGGTGGGAACCTACCTGGATCGCTGCAGTTCACCTACCAACATGGCATAGGAGTAGAAGCCGTCATCTTCCTCCTACATCAAGCTATTTCTTACCTGGAAAAGCCCAGCAGCACTGTGAGGATCATGTTTTTTGATTTTTCCAGTGCTTTCAACACCATCCAGCAGGTGCTTCTTAAACACAAACTGGAGGAGGCTGGTGTGGACCTCCATCTGACGGAGTGGATTATGTCACAAACAGGCCTCAGTTTGTGAAAACCGAGGACTGTGTGTCTGACACTCTGACCTGCAGTGTGGGGGCTCCACAGGGGACTATACTGGCCCCCTTCATCTTCACTCTCTAAACGTCAGACTTCAGACACAACACGGACAACTGTGTTCTGCAGAAGTTCTTTGATGACTCTACGATTGTCGGACTGATCACCAATGATGACGATACAGAGTACAGAGGACTTACTCAGAACTTGCACTGGTGCCAGCAAACCATTTTTCGCCGACGGCAGCCTGCTGTCATCCCACCAATGCACATCCAGGGGAGGGACATTGAGAGAGTGGACTCTCACAAGTACCTGGTTGTGCATCTGAACAATAAACTGGGCTGGACTCATAACACGAATGCACTGTACAGGAAGGGTCAGAGCAGACTCTACCTGCTAAGAAGACTGCGGTCTTTTGGAGTGAGGGGGCCACTCTGAAGACCGTCTATGACTCTGTGGTGGCATCAACCATCCTATACGGTGTGGTCTGCTAGAGCAGCAGCATCACAGTGAGGGACAGGAAGACACTGGACAGGGTCATAAAAAGTTCAGCTCTGTCCTGGGCTGCACTCTGGACATGGTGCAGGAGGTGGGTGAGAGAAGGGTCCTGGCTAAACTCACATCCATCCTGGACCAGGACTCCCACCCACTGGAGGACTCACTGTCTGCTCTGGAAAGCAGCTTCAGTGACAGACTGATTCACCCAAACAGTGTTTATTGACCAAAACGTAGTCAGGCAATCCAGGTCATACACGTGAAGGCTCAGTTTAAAGGCACAAAAGAGGCAGGCAGGATCAGGTCCGGGAAACATGCAGGGGTTCGATACACAGGTTAACGCGGCAGAGGTACAGACTAGGGCTAGGCAAAATCTTGTGGTCAGACAGTCAGAAACATTACCAATGGATCCAGACGAAGGTACAGTTGAGGGACAGGCAGGAATTGGTGGTGGAAAAACAAACGGGATCACGCAACAAGATAACTGAACTAGGAACGCTGGAATGTGGTACTGAGACTCGACAATCTGGCAACTAGAGTGTGAGAGGTGGAGGCTATATACTGGTGTGGATTACTAATTACAGACACGTGTGGATAATGGGAACCGGTAATGACAGAGAACAGCTGACATGAGGTATGAACCGGAAGTCTTTCAGAGTAAAACAGAAAACAGTACTGATCGTGAAACATGGCAGCAGATTCAAAAGGCAAACGTAGAAAACATACATCAGACCTGGGTCGACTTGGACAACACAATTGGCTTCTCATAGACACGAGCACAGCAATTCGGCCTCCGCTCTTGGTGTAACACACCAGCGACTGGAGTGCGTCTCCGTTGTGGATTAAATGCCAGCCCTCTTGATTACCCACATAAGGAACATCTGCTACACATTACGACCTCCCTCCAATGGATGGTGTTAGGGAAATTTTTAGTTCCCTTTGTAACTCTTAAATAAAGCACACACAATCAATTGAGACCTTCCACAGGATTTTACTTGCAAGGAGTGAGAAGTTTACAGCAAAGGCAACTTTCTCTCACTGAAGAGAAGACAGGGATTCAGCTCATAATATGTATTGCATTCTGGGAGGTGCATAGTCACCCAGTACATAGGAAATATTTTCTGCACAAAGCAAGCATTGGGCACATCAGATAAGGATGCTACACACTGGTACTCCCTATTTCTTGCAGAGCAGAAGGGAGAAAACTTCAAGGCTATAGCACAGCTAACGAGGCTTGAGCAGATCAGCAAAATAAATTCCAACAATGTTTCAAAGAATAAATGCAGTATTTCTCCAACAGATGGTGACACCAGCTGTCACAGAGCCCCCCCCTTTACATCGCCTCCAGGTGACCTAGAAAGGATCCTCCGGATGTGCCTAATGGAAGTCCCGGATAAGTGCTTTATCTAGAATCAGCAGGGGCACTACCCAGCTGTGATCCTCCGGTCCGTACCCCTCCCAGTCCACCAGGAAAGATAGACCACTGCCCCGACGTCGGGAGTGCAGGATGCGACGGACTGTGTAGGCCAGGCGCCGTCGATGATGCGGGGAGGAGGTGGACCGTCTGACGAATCTCGTCAGCCCCCAGCGCCGGCTTCAGCTGAGAGACATGGAACACACGGTGACCTTCATGGAGACAGGTAAGGTGAGCCGCACAGCTACAGGGTTAATTATCCGTTCGATCTCGAAAGGACCAATGAAACGGTCTGAATCTTCCTGTTAGCGTCCTTCAGCTTCAAATTGGCTGTAGACAACCAAACCTTGTCTCCCACCTCATACCTCGCAGATGGTGACCTCTTACGGTTGGCATACCGGGATGCGCGCTCCTGTCCTCGCAGCAGGAAAGCGTGCACGCGTCGCCAAGTATTGCGACATCTGGCAACCAACCCCCGTATGGAGATGGAAGCTTTCTCTCGTTGCTCCTGGAACAGCGAAGGTTGGTACTCATAGGTGGCCTCGAACGCAGGCATCCCAGAGCGAAAGAGGGCAGAGAGTTATGGGCATACTCAACCCAGGGCAGCTGCTGAGCCCAAGTGGAGGGATCCGCCGAAGCCATACAGCGTAGCATGGACTCGACCACCTGATTCATGCGCTCCGTTTGGCTGTGGGTGGAACCCTGAAGGGAGAGACACAGAGCACCTGAAAGCAGCACAAAACTCTGCCCATACTGCTGACACAAACTGGGGACTCCGATCAGAGAGAACGTCCTCGGGGAACCCGTGCAACCTAAATACATGGTCTACTAATAACAAGGTCGTCTCCTTTGCAGTTGGTACCTCAGCAAGGGGATCAACAACAGTCAGGATGGTTGTCATGCTCTTAGGTACCAGTAGTCCTGTTATAAAGTCCTGGGCTATGTGTGACCATGGCCGCGAAGGCATGGGTAGAGAGTGCAGCAGGCCGGCCGGTGGCCTGTGTGGGGTCTTGCTTCGTGCACAAATCCTGCAAGCCTTGACATACCTCTCGACGGCCCCCCGCATAGACGGCCACCAGTACCGTTGTGCGATGAACGCCAAAGTCAGAGAAATGCCAGGGTGACACGTCAGACGAGAGTCGTGTCCCCACTGTAGCACCTGCCAATGGAGACACACTGCCACAAAAGACACCGTTCCGGCACGCCAGTAGGTACTGGTCGGGAGTGGCGATACGTCCGTACATGCTCCTCTAGATCCCACCGCACGGCTCCGACCACCATCTGAGGTAAAATGGTGTCATCAGCGGGAACTGGACCAGGTTCTGCTGGGTCTTCGAACTGCCGGGAAAGTGCGTCCGGTGTGATGGAAATTTTATATTACCCATTTATGCTAATCATTTCTTTTATGAATGTTTTAATATCACTCGATTCATGTTCATACTGTTAAACGTTTATTTGAGTCTCAGGTCATCAGTCCAAGTGACTCCCTATGATTACCTGACACTAGCAGGTCCACAGTTCCCGTGCGCTGGATGATTTGATGAAGTACCTGATTGTACAGTGCCTGAACAGTAACAGGGTCCTCAAGCATATGCAGGTCCAATCGTAACCCCTGTGCAAACCCCATGTCCATAAAGTTCCCCTGCGAATCAGAGTCAATGAAAGCCAATACCGGCTGTACAGCTCCAGGTGTCAATACCTTTGCCTCCAGGACGGGCTGGTTCAGAGAAAGAATAGCGGACCTTCTGCTCGGCGGTGGGAGCACTGGGGTTTAACGAACAGGTCATTATGCAATGGTCCTTCAGGCCGCATTAGAGACAGATCCTCTCACGCCAACGTCGCTGCCTCTACTCCTGGCTGATACGTTGCTGCCATGTTCCATGGGCTCAGCAAAACTCTGGGGTGGAGGAGGCTCCGGGATCGGCTTTGTCCGCTGAAACCCTGACGCTGCTGCTAGAGTACGAGGTCCCTCCGGAATCCCGCTGTGCGCAATGCGCTGAGGTGAGCCCAAAACTTGGCCCTCCCTGGGTCCAAAACCCCACCGTGGGGAAGAGGGTCTCTGAGACGAGCATTCTGATGCCCGTGCTCTAAGTCTCTGGCTGGGTCCTGAAGTCAGTTCTTTTAACTCGCAGAGTTTAGAGGGGACTTCTGGCCAACAAGTGCGTCCTTGATGTTGTCAGAGAGTCCTTCATAAAAACTTATCGCACTAGACACCTTCCGCATAGTTTAATCTGGCAGCTAGAGTGCGAAACTCCAGGATATGATCGGAAACTGCCATGGAACCTTGAGACAAACGGAACCATCTAGCTGCTACTATCCGGCGTAAAGAAGCCGGATTAAACATTAACACAAGCTCCTCCGAAAACTTCTGGAGCAACAGTCAGCCTGACTCTTGAACCCTGCCATGCCCCACACAAAAGCATCCCCTCCCATACAAGGGAGACAAACAAAAGGAGACTTTATCCCTTTCTGTTAAAAACCTAGTTGGTTCAGTTTCAAATATGAGACGGATGTGGTTTAAGAAGCCGTCTAGGCGATCAGCTTTGCCAAAAAAAATGAAACTGAAACTGAAACTGAACTGAAAAAAAACGGAGCTGCTAACCTCACGGACGGATGGGTGGACGCTAAATGGTGAGCTTCGGTGAGACTTTGGCGTTTCATCAAGCTGCTGCATGGCTCGCCCAAAGGTAGCTCCTTGTGTACGAACAGCCGAAACTAGATTACTCTGCTCTGCTGGGTCCATAGTGGCCATTGTGTTCTGTTATCACACTGTGCAGAACTGGTACCCAAGTGCAGGAAAGCAGGCAGACCAATGCGTACGACAACAGTATTTAATAAAACAAGGGAGTATAAACACAAAACGGCTTGCAATGGCAAGGTATTTAACAAATTGCAACTAACAAAAGGAGCGTGCAATAGCACGGTAAATAACAAGCAACTGGTAATACAACAGCGCCGATTCCTCTTAAACCAGTAGTCTCCTAACCAAAAACAAGAGGCACATGAAGCATGACAGCAGATTCAAAAGGCAACTTACAAAACATACATCAGACACATTTGGCTTCTCATAGACACGAGCACAGCGATTCGGCCCCCACACACCAGCGACTGGAGTGCGCCTCCGTTGTGGATTAAATGCCAGCCCCCTGATTACCCACATAAGAACCACCTGCTACACATTAGCACCTCCCTCCAATGGATGGTGACGCCAGGTTCCACACCTGCTGCTATAAAGAACTGCTACTGTAACTACTTCCCGCTACAGTCACTCACCCACTGCATCAGTGGTTACAGTATGTAGTAATCTCCTCTGTACAATATTTGTGCAAACTCTGTGCATTATTATATATCTATTCCATATTTAAACAATGTGCAACACTTTTTGTGTGCAACACTGTGCCAACACAAAGTGTCACAAAGTGTCTTTTTAACTGTTTTTGCTTCATGCCGCTGTATTCCTTTGCACTGTACTGTACTTGCTCTTGTGTGAAACAATTTCCCCGCTGTGGGACGATTTAAGGCTTTTCTTATCTTATCTTATCTTATCTTATCTTATCTTATCTTATCTTAAATTAGTCTTAGTATTTACTATATAGTCTTAGTATTTTAGTATTTAGTACTTCCCTCTGGGAAGGTCAGATCTGTCAGGTTCTGGTTCTGTTTTCAGTTTTATTTTGAAAGTCAGCCATGTCATGTTTTGGTTCCAGTTTCCATTTCCAGCTTTATTTTGGTAGTTCTCCCGGTTTCTGTTTCTGTTACAGCTTTACTTCCGGTTTACGTCATGTCTCAGCTGTCCCTGCTTCCCCCGGTCATTATCCACACCTGCACTTCATCAGTAATCAATTCACCTTGCATTTAAGCACCACTTCTCACCCCAGTACCTCGCCAGATCGTTGTGAATACCAGTCGCCACCTTCCAGCAATTGTCTCCGTCCAGATTACCTTGTATTGATTCTGTTTTCCTGACCACCGACTCCTGCCTACTCCCTGCCGGTACTGTAATTTTGTCGATCTTGTTAACGAACCATTGCCTGCTCCTGGACCTGATCCTGCCTGCTCCCTTGTACCTGCAATTTTGAGATTTTCTGTGAATGACCTGGACCGCCTTGTACCACGATTTATGGATTAAACTTTGATTTTTACCACCAACCTCGCACTGCGCATTTGGGTCCTCTCTCTGCCGTTCCGTGACAAGATCACAATTTGATTTATCTGCTGCCACAATACACACCTCTGGTTCAAAGGCAGCCTGTCACCATTAAACTGTTAAAAGTTGGACAGATGAGGACCGTGTTCTGCAGAGCTGCTTTGAAGACAGAGGAGCTGGGCAGAGGGGCACCTTCAGCCAGAGGCTGATCAGTATTAGGTGCTCCACAGAACACCAGACTGTTCTTACTTGTGGCCATCAGCCTTTTACAATTCCTCCTCTTTTTGAATCGTGATCATCAAGGACCTACCTAAACCTACAGTCGTAGCACTTAAAAGTGTCAGCCTTTACGGCAATCTGTTTGCATTTTCAGCGCGGTATCACCGGGTTTTTAGTGCGTTGGAGCTGTGTTGCGTCTATTTGGCCTATAGGTGGCGATCAGCCCCCACACTGGCCTTTATGACGCTGTCCTATAGTTTTGTTATATAGGCCCATGTGAAGCTATATATTCACGCCTCCGTGGTGTAATGGTTTGTTTATTGTTTAACAGCCTTGATGTTTTTTTACCCCGGGTTCGAATCCCGGTGGAAGCAGAAGTTGTAGTTACTAAACATTTTTATATTTTGGCATACAAGATCATAACAAATGATTAATAGGGCTGGCTGCCTGTATTATTTAACAGAGCTACAGCCATGTTCCCAAGAGGTTCACCAGCCGCTTTCGGCAGTGAGTCAACGGACGTTGTTCTGCCCGCTTTCATGTAGACACGGAACTCTTCACAGTTTTTTCAAACGTAGATTCTGTTAATTTCGTTATTCATTTACAACAACATGCACATGCTAAAATCTTTCTGAAAAGATGACTGTACACCCATCAAGTTTGGGTGAACAGAAAACGCTTGAAAGCGTTTCCGTTTTATATTCCGTTTATTTCGTTATTACTCCTTTCACCTGTACCACATAAAGTCATTGCAGAGCTACAGCCATGTTCCTACAAAGTTAACCAGCTGTTTATTTCGTTATTCCCTCTTTCATGTCCGTCTGGTGAATGAAAGTGGGCGTGGCCATCCACGTCCCAGAGCAGGGACACTGGGGGAAGGGGAACGCGCATCAACACGCAGGACAAAGATCTGCGTTTCTCTGCTACAGCCTCGGCTGCGTTGGGTTGTTAGTGTCCCTTTCACCTGTACCATATGAAATGTGTTCCTACGAAGTTGATCAGCCGCTTTCAGAATCAGAATCGTTTTTATTCCCCAGGTTTAAAAAGGGCAAACATTTTTTTTATTTACAAAAAAATAATCCCATACGGTTTGCACTGTAACGTCACCAAAACTTACGAAAAAACGGCAGTACAGTTTTAATAAATGTTCAATAAAAATATAAACAGAAAACGCTTGAAAGCGTTTCCGTTTTATATTCCGTTTATTTCGTTATTTTCCTTTTCACCTGTACCACATAAAGTCATCGCAGAGCTACAGCCATTTTCCCAAGAGGTTCACCAGCTGCTTTCAGCGGTGACACACGCATGGACGTTGTTCTGCCCGCTTTCATGTGGACACAAAACTCATCAAAGTAAAAGAGAGCTCAGTGCAGCATTTGCAATTACAACAGGCTGAAAGAGGAGGCTGTAGCAGAGGAACACAGGTCTTTGTCCTGTATGTTGATGCGCCCACCCCCACAGTCAGCGCTTACCTTTGCTACGGGACTGATAGCTAAAGGCCAGTGTGGGGGCTAATCGCCATCTATAGGCCAAATAGACGCAACAAAGCTCCAACGCGCTAAAAACCCGGTGATACCGCGCTGAAAATGCAAACAGATTGCCGTAAAGGCTGACACATTGAAGTGCTACGACTGTAGGTGCAGCTGATCACGCTGCCCGATCTCCCATGGAGCTTTTATTTTGTCTCGGAGCTAAAGTATTTTACACCTATTGACCGAGTGGAGACAATATGTTAATGTCTCTGTGCCAATACATAGTAGGGGATGGGGTTTGAAGTTTGCTTTTGGAACTGAATCAACATCAGACGCTGTAACTCGGGCGAAGCGAGTTCCAAATCCACTGTGTTGCCTGTGTAATAAAACTTTGTTTTTCTGCAGATATTGTGGTAAATGTCATTACGGTAAAGTATAATAGTGCAGCTTCCGTTTAAAGGACACATTGACTATGTCTAACTGTTTTAACGGTTTAACTTGACCAACGTAAAAGTGGTCAAAGTGGTTTATGCTGCAGAGCAGGATTTACTTTCGTTTTCATTCAGTGAAAAACGTTAACATTTATCGTGCGTAATAAGCACATGTAAAACAAACAAGCTGCTGCTTTAATGCGTTGTTGATCTGCTGAGTCCTGACGCTCTGACGCGCCATAGAGAAAGAGTTAATACGTTAATATATTTATTTATAGTAAATAAAATCCTCTTACAGATTTTATTTGAACGTCCATAAGAATGGCGTTTAAAAGCGGTGAAGTGAAAGGTTTTTAATGTCAGTAGTATAAGAAAAAATACCATTGGTTTTAGAAGCCAGATGTTGTTTAATTAGTTATTAGTTTAATTAGTTTAGTTAGTTAGATTAGTTTAATTGTTTTTATTAGGGATCAGATCAGGGGACTCTGCCGGTATGAGCACGCAGCTGATTCCTTAAACGACGTTTTTTCTCGTCTTCCCAGCTTTTATTCTGGAGGGGAAAATCAAACCGTTAAAACGTACACGGACCCGACACTTAAACACGAGGACATACTGTATAAAGACAGCAGCGACATCAGCAACTGACAACAAACACTAGTATTGACAACTTGATCCAGGTCATCTGCCTATGAATAAGCGGCTCCTCAGCACCATCGTTGGAACGTCACATCACTGTCTGCTTCAGACGGTGACGCCACTTCCCTGATTCTCTTGTTGCCTGCATTTGACAAGCATACATTTCCGCTTAAGCTCTACCTGGACACATCATCTGTCATTCAGGCTCTTATGTTTCATTCAGAATCAGAGCAAACTATAGGTCATTGCGGTCTTACTAAATTTTAAGAGTTTGGTTAAACTTAAAAGCTGCTATAACGAGAGAACGACTTAGTTTTTCGTTCTCTGTTTTTTTTCAAAACGAAAAATCAGCTTTAAATCCAACTCCGTGCGTTGTGTCGAAAAAACAACACCTGAATTCCGTTAATTAATATTACGAGTTGAAACGAAAACCAAGTTTGTTTTGTATTTTTTCCTTATGATCAACAAACCAGAAGACGAGTATAAATATACATATAAAATACATTTATAACACAGATTGATGAATAAATATAGATTCCTATTTCATGTTATTATACTTAAATTATTCTATTGGATTGGCTGGAGGAGGGACTGTGTCTCTGGGCTGGCCTGGAAACTGTAAAAACATCAGCAGCTTCGGCAATTGACAACAAACACTAGCGAGCAAAGATGCATAATTATCTATAATATTTAAAAATGAACTACTCTACATTTAATGATACAATTCCATGACATCGTTTTTTGTGCTTAATGTGCAGACACAGATAGAAATGAACAGTCGGACCTCCCATCTTTGCGCCACCTGGTGGTTAACACGAGACTAGCACCCTGATTTTTTTCAGCTGGCTGCAGGATTAAAAATTCTTAGTCGGGGACGCACCCCTGGCGCGCTGGCGACGCGCACGTACTGCGGTAAAAAAGGTGGTCGCTTTGAAGTGCTACGACTGTATTGTCCTGAACAAGTGTGTGAAGAATATTAGGTGTGAATTGTTAAAATGCGATGACTGTCCTACAACACAAAGTTTTATGTATTGCAGCAAATTGTCTTCCAAAACAGGCAAACAATGAACAATTATATATACATATTATTACAAATACATCATGTTAGGAGGCAAACATGCCATGTGCTAGAAGATAGACCCATAAACTGGTCATTGTTCCTAAAGCGCTAACCATTAAAAGAGCAGGTCTTTGACCCAGACCCCTTGAGGTCCCAGTCAGGACCAGTCTCAAGAGCCAGGAAGGGCTCGTAATCATAAAAAATAATTAATACCTAGACAGGGCTTATTGAGAGTTGTAATGAGCCTTTTTTTATTAAAGCAGTGTTCATTATCATCAGTGTTGGGTCAATTAATTAGGTTTGTTATGGCATAATAGTCACTGTCTTAATCATTTTAGACAATATTTCACATTATTGTTGTCATTAGTAACTTAACTTTTCAAACTGTTTGCTATTTTGTTTATTGGTTCATGGATACAGGTTGATAGCCTGAAATAAGTTATTTTTGTAAGAATAAAAATAATAATAACCAGATTGGTGATTTTGGAATTATTTTGCTCTTCTCGTGGCCAAACCAAACCTGAATTGAAAACAGGCTGTTGGGTTATCTTAGTGTCTTAACAACTATAAAGTCACAGTGTAATTGACAAGATGAGAAATTATCTGGAAGAAACAAACCTGTTGAGATTGATAGTTTGCAATTCAGAATGGCACTTTGAAGATTTTTTTAGTGGGCATGTCTGCAGTCTTTGAGTGTATGTGATTTTTCATAACAATATTCTTGTTTATTTCTTTTTTACATATGCATTTTATGCATGCATTCCACAATAGAGCCCCAAATTTTTATGCTTAAGTTGCAGCTCTTGAAAGCTGAACAATTATTGTAACTGGTACGAAGCTGGAACAGTTTGCATGTGTGATATAACGTATTTGGTATGTAAATACTCTGGACCTCAAAATGACAGTTTTGCATTGGCTTCCATGCTATATTTTATCCACCCAGTATTGATGACAGCTGCCTGTTCTTTGTGTAGCTGCTAATAAGAACAATACGCTGAGCTCTGCAACCTCTAATCAAAATATTCATCCATGATTGAGCAAAGCAGCACAAGACCATTCAGTTTTACAATCATCAAGTTGCAGGAACAATCGGACAGAGCGTCCAATCAGCAGCCATTGTGCTGCTTTCTTTTGCCTGAGCAGTTTTTGCCAGCGAAGTAAATGACCCTCAGATTGAGACCTCAAGATTGATAAAAAATCTGTATGTGTTAGGATTGTTCTATTAGCTCTGGATGTTGATGATGAAACTTCTTTCAATTAAGTATGACTAATATCCATACAACTTACACCTCTGAACACACCTGCTGCTACCATTATCATTTATATCATCAATAGACATAAGCCTGTCCTGAAAGCTTTATGTACAATACAATACTACTTTAACTATACTTCACAGTTGATCTTGTATGGTTTTGGCCATGCGCTGCTCATTTTTTCCTCACTTTGTCCTTTCTGTTGCTTTTGACATTGTGTGTATGTTGTTACAGTAGATGCGCATCTGACTGGTAAAAAGCAGTTGCATTTGTTGTGCAAGGGTAAAACCAAGAGGAGGGCTTTGCTGTTTTAGTACTATTAAAAGAGGATTTACATGGTGATCAAAAGGAAATTGTTTCTAATTTATTTTTAATTTCTACCTGGTAGCAACTAATTTTAGCATTGACATGTACATCTTATAACACTCAAGGTAACTGCTAACTCAACCTGTAACTGTTAGCCTAGCATTTAGACCAGTTTTCAATGAGTTTGTTGTCTCCTCATTCAGTGATAATGGTATTTGTGATATAAGGTACTTGCAGGACAAGAAGTCAGGGTGACCCAGTTGAGATGAAAAATGTATAATGCAGCCTGGCCCCATTAGCCAGTGCAGCACTGACCAGTGTAGCTCCTGTAAGTTATCATCAGTAGTACCATAAAACTAATAAATATAGCAATTTTCTGGATTATACATTTTTGATAAACCTGACATCAATTTGTCTGTGTCAAGTCATTACACGTTTCTGTCATACAGAGGTTTTGTGAGTTTGTGCTGGGGATTTCTGGGGCGAGAGTAGTCACCCCCTCATGCGTGGTGTTGCGGATCAGGGCAGAGTTTCCTGACAGACAATAAAAAAATGAATTACACATTACTGAAATTTAACTTACATAAACCTACTTCATAGTAAGTATTGATGCAGATGTATTTAGAATAAAATTTATTAAGAAGGAGTGAGTAAGATCTAGTGATTTTTTTGGATCAATAACAGGCCCGGCCCTAACCAATTTGGCGCCCTAGTCAAGATTGCAGGTGGCGCCCCGTTGCATTGCAGTAAATTCCGCTACTAGTGTATATCCTCAAAAGAAAGGTAATAGCTTTGTCTTGGACATCCTTTAACTTAACTAAAGCAATTGTAGACTCAAAATACTGTATATATAGAATTAGATATAGAAAAAGAAACAAATACAAAAAATGAAGTGAACATATAAAATACAATATAAATAGCGTACATAAAATGCCTATTAATACTCTCAAAATAAAAAGTGTAAACAAGTGATGTTAAGGTCCGTGCATGAAGTGCAATTCATTATTCATGTGTAAAATGAAAATTGAATAACGTCTTTTTATGCTGTGTTTTGTTTCCGTAAGTCCGTAAAACACATTTGCGATATACTGATTTATTCATTCTCCTTTTCTCCACTTTCAAAACAAAATAGAAAAAAGGGAAACCGGGTGCAGGGCAACCTATCACAAGCTTGTTGACACCTGATGAGGAAGAATTTAGTGCATCTGAAGTGCATCTCTGCTCTATACAGGAAGGGTCAGAGCAGACTCTACCTACTAAGAAGGCTGAGGTCGCTTGGAATGAAGGGGCCACTCCTGAGGACTTTCTATGACTCTGTGGCGTCATCAGCCATCCTGTACAGTGTGGTTTGCTAGAACAGCAGCATCACAGAGAGGGAAAGGAAGAAGCTGGATAAGGTCATTAAGAAGTCCAGCTCTGTCCTGGGCTGCACTCTGGAGTCAGTGAGAGAGGTGGGAGACAGAAGGGTTCTAGCAAAATTCACATCTATGCTGGACCACGAGTCCCACCCACTGCAGGACACACTGTCTGCCCTGGAGAGCAGATTCAGTGAAAGACTGATCCAGCCTCGCTGTGGGAGGGAGAGATTCCGCAGGTCTTTCCTTCCTGCCGCTGTCAGATTTTATAATGAACAATTATAACATGGTGCGCATTTCTTCCACACTGCCACACACACGCTACATCTCCAGAGCAATTGCACCAGTCACTTTAATATCGCACTCATTTTGTTTGGTGCAGTCACCTTACCTCATTGCTATATGTACATGATGTTGATAACCTGTGGAGTTCTAAGTTCTAATTTCTTATAATTATTATTGTGTTATTTCTTCTGTATATATGTCTATATGTCTCTGTGCTGTTGCAACATGTTAATTTCCCCATCGCGGGACAATACATCTACATGCATGTTCTTATGATAGTAAAGCAGCAGTCCTTTTTTCACAAAACATTTGTAGTCAGAACTGCCCATATGTTTTTAACCAATGTTTGTTTACCAAGTTCTGCCAACTCACAAAATCTTCAACATCTTCAAGGCTGAAGTTTATAGAACATGTAAAATGTAATATTATCTATCAGCATAGAAACACATCAAAAAATGGCTTAATTATTTGAAAACAAGTTGCTAAAAATGCTACAGACTGTTTTCCTCAGATCAGGATGACAGATAAATCCTATGACCTATATGAGAGTCAGTCATCATTGACACGAATGTCCTCTTTAGCCAAAATCCCTTCCACACCCCAGAAGAACAACAGCATGCAGAACTATGATTTGGGACTGCATTACAAGAGGTGAACCCACAGTGTTCCAGGATGCACTGTTGTTTCTGATTCATCTGTCATCTGCACGTAAGATGTTCAATGCAAGGTATGATGACTACTAAACCAATACCGAAGGTAGGTGGTGCAAAATAAAAAGATCCTCTGCAGGCACTCATCTGCTCTGTACATACAGTAACACCTTGATGCTGCGTGACGGATCATCTGATCACACACACTTTGCCACAGAATCTGCCTTACAAAGATGATGCGATGCATATTAGGGCAGTCATGGCTCACAATGAGTTCAGTTATTGTGATGCACGTTCAGTGGCTGTTATTCTCCCGCAGGTACAGTCGTAGCACTTCAAAGCGACCACCTTTTTTACCGCAGTACGTGCACGTCGCCAGCGCGCCACGGGTGCGTCCCCAACTAAGGATTTTTATTCCTGCAGCCAGCTGAAAAAAATCAGGGTGCTTGTCTCGTTTTAACCACCAGGTGGCGCAAAGATGTGAGGTCCTACTGTTCATTTCTATCTGTGTCTGCACATTAAGCACAAAAAACGATGTCATGGTATTGTATCATTAAATGTAGAGTAGTTCATTTTTAAATATTATTTAGATTAGATTATTATGCTTCTTTGCTTGCCAGTGTGGGCTAGTGTTTGTTGTCAATTGCCGAAGCTGCTGATGTTTTTACAGTTTCCAGGCCAGCCGAGAGACACAGTCCCTCCTCCAGCCAATCCAATAGAATAATATAAGTATAATAACATAAAATAGGAATCTATATTTATTCATCAATCTGTGTTATAAATGCATTTTATATGTATATCTGTACTCCTCTTGTGGTTTGTTGATCATGAGGAAAAAATACAAAACAAACTTGGTTTTCGTTTCAGCTCGTAATATTAATTAATGGAATTCAAGTGTTGTTGTTTTTTCGACAACGCAGAGAGTTGGATTTAAAACCGATTTTTCGTTTTGAGAAAAAAGCAGAGAACGAAAAACTAATTCTATAATGACCTATAGTTTGCTCTGATTCTGAATGAAACGTAAGAGCCCGAATGACAGATGATGTGTCCAGGTAGAGCTTAACCGGAAATGTATGCATGTGATAATGCAGGCAACAAGAGAATCGGGGAAGTGGCGTCACCGTCTGAAGCAGACAGTGATGTGACGTTCCAACGATGGTGCTGAGGAGCCACTTATTCATAGGCAGATGACTTGGATTAAGTTGTCAATACGCACTAGTGTTTGTTGTCAGTTGCTGATGTTGCTGCTGTCTTTATACAGTATGTCCTCGTGTTTAAGTGTCGGGTCCGTGTACGTTTTAACGGTTTGATTTTCCCTCCAGAATAAAAGCTGGGAAGACGAGAAAACAAGTCATTTTAGAACGTTTTAAACCCGGAGGACCTGTTAATGTGTCTGGACAGGCTCCCAGTAAGTCCAGTAACTTCGTATTGTAACGAGAAAGCCCCACCATCTCGTTTAAAAAGGACAAACGGCATTTATTCAAAGCAGCGTCTTAAAAACGTATAAACGAGCTGAGAACGGTGTTTTCAAAACCAGACACATTAATGGATTTAAAGCCGTTTTCTCGTTTCGGGGAAAAAACGAATCGACTGTGGCATTGGAGCATTTTGCCAGAATGAGCTTTGCAAAGAAAGGACACTTGGTTTCCAAACCGCGACCTAAACATTCCCTTAAACTCCACGTTTGGGGAATGATTTCTAGGTGGGGACCAGGAACGATGATTATTTTCGAAAGGGATTATGGATAAACAGTTTTTCGAGGAGTCCATAATCAAACGCACAGTGGGTCCATATATTAGAAAGTATATTGAAACACAGCATCGGTTTTTCCAGGACATTGACCCCAAACATGTCGCTGCAAGAGCCTGTCTGGAGGCGAAATGAATCAGCTGAGTGCGCACACCGGCAGAGTCCCCTGATCTGATCCCCTACTAATTAGACAACATCTTGCTTCTAAAACCAATGGTCTTTTTCTTATACTCCTGACATTAAAAACCTTTCACTTCACCGCTTTTAAACACAGTTCCTATGGACGTTCACATAAAATCTGTAAGAGAATTTTATTTAGTATAAATAAATACATTGTATTATATCTTTCTCTATGGCGAGTCAGAACGTCAGGACTCAGCAGATCAACAACGCATTAATGCAGCAGCTTGTTTGTTTTACATGTGCTTATTACGCACGATAAATGTTAACGTTTTTCACTGAATAAAAACGAAAATAACTCTTGCTCTGCAGCATAAACCACTTTGACTACTTTTAAGGTGGTCAAGTTAAACAGTTGGAAGCTGCATTATTATACTTTACCAAAATGACATTTACCACAATATCTGCCGAAAAACAATGTTTTATTACACAGGCAACACACTGGATTTGGAACTCTCTTCGCGCGAGACAAAGAAAAACTCCATGGGAGATCGGGCAGCGTGATCAGCTGCACCTACGTAGGCTGTGTGATGCCAAAACCTTTCACTTGACTTTTTTAAAACGCTCTTCTTATGGTATTTGGCGATTAAAAAGATGATGATTAAAAAGATGACCAAGGTGCATTGTCAACAATCATTAATAAGATGACTAGCTTTTTGATTTAAAGAAAGTATTTATAAATAATTACTTAACTGTTTAATAGTTTAATAATTAGTAAAAATTTACCAGTCAGAAACAAAAATCTTGTCATTTAAGGTAATAAATTACGTGCTTTTATTTTAAAAGGATTTAGAGGAAATGTGTGGGGGTAATAGCGTAACTGTCAATTAGTCTTTAAGTAACCATAATTAACCATTTAAAAATTAACCATAATTAACCATACAAAAACAGTGCAGTTAAAGCTAATAAATTGCATTGGCGGTTTTATTTTGATCCCCTACTATTATTTTGAAAGGACGTAGAGGAAGCATGTGTGGGTAATTACTAAACTTTTCATCTATCTTTAAATAGTCATAATTACCCATCTAAAAGCGGAAATATTGCTGGTAAACTAATTATTTGGCTTGGTGCTTTTATTTTGAAAGGATTTAAAGGGAGTGTGTGCTTAATTACTACGCAATCCAATAGTGTAGATGACTAATCAGTAATAAGCATGGAACTGCTCTGTACACTTAGCATATAAAAAAGCAACAAAAAACGATGAATGACGTTAAAAGTTGAAAGTAATAGCCTGCATTGTCTAACGATGACGCACGTTTAGAACGTTGAATGATGATTCTACAACGAAGCGCTGAGACGATGAAAGCGAACGAAAAACGGGGCGAAATGATAAGAAAAAAAAAAGAGCGAAGATATCAATAGTGTAAGAGCTGTTCTTTCCCACTAATAACTAGATAAAGCATTTCCATAAGAAAATGCACAGTGAATGCTTCCAAGCTGAATGTATTCCTGAAGAATTTTTTGAAAGTAGCTGAAGCATTCAAAACAGATGAAAATAGCTCGAGCATGTAAAGCATAGTTGAATATATCTAAAGAGAAATAGGAATTGATTAAACAGTGCTGAATATGTGCAGAAGAAGCTGAAGTAGTTGAATTTTATATAGAGAAAACGTGAAAAATATTTGCTGAAATAAAAGAACTGCTTAAAATCAAGGAAGTGTGTATAGGTTTGCTTAATTTGTTTAAATATAGCCAAATGTATTAAAATGTCTAAATATTGTAATTAAATATATAATAATGAACGCAGAAATATTGCCATTTTTAGCTAAAGATCTGGAATGGGGCTTTTATTTTGAAAGGATTTGGAGGAGGTGTGTGTTTAATAGCTAAACTGTAAAACAGTCACATTAACCAGTCACAATTACCCTTTCAAAAGCAAAAATGGTGCAATTAAAGCTAAAATTCTTTAATTAGTGCTTTTATTTTGAAAAGATATGGAAAGGGCCTGTGCAGGTACTTGCTAAACAGTATATTAGTCTAATTAGCTACTCAAAATAAACATGTTGAAAGCAGAAATATTGCTATCGTTAGCTAAAGATCGGGATTGGGGCTTTTATTTTGAAAGGATGTGGAGGAACTGTGTGTGCTTACTAGCTAAAATATAAAATACTCTCATTAACTAGTCACAATTATCCATTCAAAAGCATAAATAGTCCTATTAAAGCTAAAAGTTGGATTGGTGCTTTTATTTTGAAAGGATATTAAGGACACCTGTGCAGTTAATTTCTATACATTAAAATTGTCTTATTATCTGGTCACAATACCCCAGCTGAACGCAGAAATATTGTCATTTTTAGCTAAAGATTTGGAGTGGGGCTTTTATTTTGAAAGGATTTGCAGGAAGTGTGTGTGTTTAATAGCTAAACTGTGAAACAGTCACATTAACCAATCACGGTTACCCAGTAAAAGCAAAATTAGTGCTATTAAAGCTAAAAATTTGAATTAGTGCTTTTATTTTGAAAGGATATGGAAAAGGCCCGTGCAGGTTGTTGGGTCTGAAAATACCACAACAGCACTGATCCACACAGAGACGAGAACAATATAGCACACTGAGAGCCAACCAGAGATTTTACTTGGCCAAGGGGAGTTCGCCTGAGATCTTAGCGTTGTAAGCGCTTCACTCAGAGACCAACCAACTCCAACGAACCTCCCCAAAGCACACCATTTTATTAAAGCTTGTACACGCCTCCATCATCACATAATCACATCATTGCTGAACATGCAGAAACACACACATTAGGCATAGCAGTACTCCTCCAACCCCTCTTGTGGTTTTGAACCCCTACGCCTGCGTAGGAGCACAGAGCAAATGGCAAATGTGACAAAATTGTTCTTCATATATGACAATACTTTAAAACCTGTGGTTAGAAGTCTGTGCACCTGTCAATAGGGTTATAAGGCACAGCAAATGCAAACCATAAATGTAAAATGTAAAAAGGTAAATGATACATATAAATGATTAGATGAATATAATAAATGAGATGAATAATAGATGAAAATATATTTTCTCCAACACAGGTATTTGCTAAACAGTGTATTAGTCTAATTAACTGTCACAAACCGACGATGTAGGAAGGACCCAAATGCACAGCGTTGACTTGATTATGATAAGAAGATTTATTAGCAAGGTCAGGTAGGCAGAGGTCATACACGGTGAAGTAGCAATCAGTATCCGACAAGGAGCAGGAAGAGACGTTGTCAAGGTACAGGCGAAGGTCAACTTACGGCACAGGACTGTCATAGGATAAGCAAGAGCAGGGTCGATGGCAAAGCACGGTCAAACACAAGGCACGAGTACAAAGAATGCTAGTGAGTAATCAACGTAGACAATCTGGCAGGGAACTATTGCTAGAGGTGAAGCTTAAATACTAGATGACTAATGACAGATGAAACACAGGTGAGGTTAACGAGAAACGGAAGTGAAGCTGTCTAGGGCGGATTCCTAGACGGCCCAGGGAGCTCCGGGTGGGCTTGGTGAAAGACCCGGATGAGGGACTGATCCAAGATGTCTCGGGCCTGAATCCATGAGCGTTCCTCCGGCCCGTATCCCTCCCAGTCCACCAGGTACTGCAGACCACGTCCTCGGCGGCAACAGTTGGGTTTGAAGGTTTGGACTGTGTAGACAGGGCCGCCATCGACCAGTTGTGGAGGTGGTGGTAGTGGCGTGGGTGGAACCAGAGGACTACACCGGAAAGGCTTGAGGCAGCTGACGTGGAATGTTGGGTGGATGCGTATGGTTCTTGGCAGGGTGAGTCTGACAGCAGAGGGATTGATAATGCGTTCAATACTGAAGGGACCAATTAATTTCTGTGATAGCTTACGTGACGTTGACTTGATGGGCAGGTCTTTAGTGGACAGCCAGACCTGCTGACTGACCGTGTAGGTTGGAGCCTCTGAACGATGACGGTCAGCAGCTCTTTTGTAACGTTCCTGGGTGAGTAACATGGTTTGTCTCGCCTGGGCCCAGGTGCGCCGGGAGCGTCTCAGCAGGGCATGAGCGGATGGGATGATGATTTCTTTTTCCAGGGACGGGAAGAGCGGTGGCTGGTATCCGTAGGCACACTGAAAGGGAGACATGCCGGTGGAAGAACAGGGTAAGGTGTTATGTGCGTATTCTACCCACAGTAGTGTGATGGAAAATTTGATATTACCCATTTTATGATAATCATTTCTTTTATGTATGTTGTCACTCGATTCATGTTCATGCTGTTAAACGTTTATTTGAGTCTCAGGTCATAAGTCCAAGCATGTTTTTCTTACAAATTGCCAGAAGAGCATTTAGGCAGATGAGGGCCCAGTTCCGCTTTTTGTTTGACAAGAGGCCCAGTTCTCTTTTTATTACCCCGTGAAGTAGTGTCTGACGTGGATAAGGAACAAGGTGCCCCTTGGGTGACACATGAACCCCAAGTGCACCGACAGAGTTCCTCTGTCCCACTTTCGCAGACTTAGCAAAAACTAAAATTTCAACTGTCTAAATAATATTTGTGAGCTTATGGTCTGTTTCCTGAAAGTTAAGATTAGGTATGTCTACAGGATGGCTGGGAGGTGTTTAGGTTGAAGGAGGATTGTTATCTGGATGTCTCAAATACATAATAATTTACATAATAAATGAGAGGAGATGCTTCAGAGAACTTTGGTGTGCACCCTGTGTGAGCATCAGCTTGTCCTCTCCACGCCGGTGGTGCTCCTTTTTTGCTGTTTTATTACTTATTGATTTCTCTTTGATTTTGATATGCATATCTCAAATCAAAATTACAAAGACAACTTTTTGGATCTTTCTCTTCCTTGAGCCAGTCAGAAGCCCTCATGGTAATTTTTCCGCAACAGTAGCTGTTGGCTCCAGGATGTCGGATTGGTGGAGGCAAGGAGATGGAGGCCGGTCTGCTGGTTCATGCGCTCCGTCTGACCGTTGGCTTCGGGGTGGTAACCTGAGGTAAGGCTTACTTGAACTCCGAGTAACTCACAGAATTCCTTCCAAAATCGGGACACAAACTGGGACCCTCAGTCTGAAACGACGTCCTTGGGGAACCCGTGCAGCCGGAAGACATGTTTCAGCACTGCCTGGGCTGTCTGCTTGGCGGAGGGAAGCTTAGGTAGGGGAACAAAATGAGTTAATCTTGAGAACCGATCGATGACTGTGAGGAGTACAGTATTATCCCGGGATGGGGGAAGACCCGTTACAAAATACAGGGCAATATGGGACCAAGGACAATGGGGAACTGGTAGAGGCTGGAGGAACCCCGGAGGCGGCTTGTGCGATGACTTATGGGCGGAACAAACAGGACAGGCAGTGATGTATTCTCGTACGTCTTTTAGTACGGATGGCCACCAAAAGCGACTGCAAATAATAAAGGCAGTCCGCTGGACCCCAGGGTGGCAACTGAAAGACAAGGTATGGGCCCAGTGGACTACCTCCCCCCGAAGCTCCGGAGGGACAAACAGCCGATTTGGTGGGCAGGATGGAGGCACCGGGAGACCCAGAGTCACCTCCTGGACACGACTCTCGATGGACCAGGTTACGGCCCCAACAAGACAAGAAGCCGGCAGGATTGTGGTGGGTTCTGTCGCCTCCAGCTCAGACTCATGCACTCTTGACAGTGCATCCGGTTTACTGTTTCTAGATCCAGGGCGATATAAGAGATGAAAATTAAACCAGGCAAAGAACAGGGCCCAACGGGCTTGACGTGAATTAAGACGTTTTGCAGTAGTAATGTACTCAAAATTCTTGTTATCAGTGAATACTTGAAACGGCTGCTCAGCTCCCTCCAACCAGTGGCGCTGTCGTGTATTTTCTCTTCTCTTCGACCACGACAGAGATTTCACAAGAACTCAACTTTGAAGTTTAAATCAATAGCATACAAATTTATTATGCATGACAAATTAAATCAATCAGATAATGATTACAAAAGAGTAGTAGCAAGAGAGGCAGAGACCGAATTCACCTGCTTGTTCCTCTGCAGAGAGAACCGACAGGTCGGAAAAGGTCCGCTGTGTGCTACCAGCGGACCCTCTGCGAAGCGCTCTGAAAACCCCAGCCTGTGAAAGCCTGCTTTTAACCACCACCTAAAATCTTTCCACATGTCCAAATAAGGACGTGTAGATGTTTTTCTCGGCTACTTTGAAAGTCCTGGCGCTGGGCCGTGTTATCTGTCCAGCTCCAGCTGCATCTGGCCCACCATCAACCTCCCAGTTCCTTTCCCAGGTCGGCGTGACATTTTGAATATTTCCTTAGGAACAGCTCGGATAAACATTGTTAACAGCAACAGATTCTGCGAACACAGATTCTGCGAACCCAGTTTACGCAAACGCTTTCACCCCAGTCACTGAGGACACGCGAACCCATCTACTCTCTGTACTTCTCTCATAAGCAATGATTAATTTTACTGCTAAAAGTAAATGTAAATGTCTGTTTACTGGAGTCTATCCCAGATGCTCCCCAGACAACGACCCTGCCAAACTGCAAGGGTTGAGGAACAGTCACTGCATCTTAACCTGACCAGAACATATTGTTCACTACCTATATAATAATATATGATAAGATACATAAATATACTACAGCGCCACTCCTCCAGGGCTACCTTGACTGCTAACAACTCCTTGTTTCCAATGTTGTAATTCTGCTCCGCAGGAGATAGATTCCTGGAGAGAAACTCACAAGGATGCAAGCGCCCACCTTGAGGAGCCCGCTGGGAGAGAACTGCTCTGACCCCAGAGTCCGAGGCATCCACCTCCACCACGAACTGACGGCTAGGATCGGGCATACGCAGGACAGGAGCCGTAGTGAAAGCCGTCTTGAGTTGCTGGAAGGCGGTATCAGCTTCAGGGGACCACTGGAAAGCTACTTTAGACGAGGTTAGGTTATGGAGAGGTGCGGCTATGGAGCTAAATCTGTGAATGAAACGGCGATAGAAATTGGCAAAGCCTAAGAATCGCTGGACATCTTGGCGGCACTGGGGTTGCGGCCTGTTGGCGACGGCTTGCGTCTTGGCTGGATCCATCTGGATGCCCTCTGGGGTAATTATGAATCCCAGAAAGGAGATGCTGGTGGCATGGAACTTGTACTTCTCGGCTTTGACGAATAGGCTATGTTCATAGAGCTTGTTCAAGATTTGACGGACGTGGTCCCGGTGTTCTTCTTCGGTGTGTGAAAAAAACAGAATATCGTTGAGGTACACGAAGGCAAATACATTGATCATGGGACTCAATATGTCATTACCATGGCTTGGAAAATCGCGGGGGCGTTGGTGAGACGGAAAGGCATCACGAGGTACTCGTAATGTCCGGCAGGAGTGTTAAAGGCCGTTGTCCATTCGTCTCCTTCTCTGATGCGGACCAGGTGATATGCATTCCTCAGATCCAATTTGGTGAAGAACCTTGCTTCGGCCAGGAGCTCAAAAGCTGAGGAGAGCAGAGGAAGGGGATAAGAGTCTCGGACAGTGATGGCGTTGAGTCCACGGTAGTCGATGCAGGGGCGTAGAGAGCCATCTTTCTTTGAATCAAAAAAGAACCCTGCACCGGCTGGGGAGCATGATGGGCGGATGATTTCAGCGGCTAGGGATTGTTCAATGTACTCAGACATGGCTTTGCGTTCAGGAGCTGAGAGAGAAAATTACCTTCCCTTGGGGGGGTGTGGTACCTGGGCGGAGATTGATGCAGCAGTCGTAGGGACGGTGCGGAGGGAGAGAAGTGGCTCTCCTTTTATTGAAAACTTGGCCAAGGTCATGACAACAGGACGGGACAGACAAGAGGTCGATCTCCTCCTCTGGCAGGGCTGTCGCTGAGTTAGGTACTGACTGTTGGCTTAGAGAAAAACTCAGCTCTCCAGCCCGTCACCTCTCCCGTCCTCCAATCCAGGTTGGAGTTATGGCGTCTGAGCCAGGTATAACCAAGGACCACTGTCATGATCTGTGTTTTCGTTTCTAGTTGTTTTCCAGTAGTCACGCCATGTCCTGTTTTATTTTGTTAACTTCCCGTTCCAGTCAGCTGTCCACTTACCGGTTCTCAGTATCCACACCTGTCAGTAATTATGTAATCATTCTGTGTATTTAGCCACCACCGTTTCCCATAGTCCTTTGCCAGATTGTTGTATTCGAGTTTCATTAGTGTTCCGTGTTTCCTGAGCGTTCCATGTTTCCCGTGTTTTCGTGTTCCGTGTTCCAGTACCTTGTTTCCATCCGGCTGTGTTTCATGAGTCTTCCGAGTTTCGTTCGTGTTTCTTTGTTCCGAGTTTCCTGTGTCTCCGTGTATCCTGCCTGACCTGGACTACTACTGACCGTGAGTTTGCCTGATCCCTGCCTGTATTTTTGCCGTGACCATTTCGTGTATGACCTGGACCGTCTGACCCTGCCGTAAAGAAATAAACCTCCGTCTGATCATAATCCTGCCTCCGTGCTGTGCATGTGGGTCCGCCGCCTGCCCGAGTCCTGACAGAACAATCTGGCCAAACTTGGACCCAGCCAGCACTTAGCCCCCGGTCAGGTCAGTGACTGTTTTTTTTTCCCCTTGTTTTTTACGGCGAATATTACCCTCCCGCGGAAGCATGGACTTCACCTGCGCCGAGCTACCCAACGACCTACATGGTTATTTCAAGATCCTCGCGGAGGATTACCGCCGGGCTAGTAACCCGGAGGATCAGCGCAGCGCCGTGGAGGTGGCAATAGTGACGCTGGAGGACGATGACACCGCGTTAGATCACCCCAGTGTTCATCGCCTCTATAAGCGACTGTGCGCGAAGTTTGACGAGCTAAGCGACGCGCTCTGCACCATGCCAGCGCCGGTCGCACCGCCGGTTTCCTCCTTCCCGCCCCGTCGGATCGTCGTGCCTGCACCAACCTGCCCAGCTCCATGGTTGTTTCCCTGGGAGGATTTCCTGCTCTCACGCGGTCCTCAGTCTCCGGTCCAGCCGCGCGCTGTTCATTCTCCAGTTCAGGCGCGTGCTGCTCAGTCTCCAGTCCAGCCGCGCGCTGCTCAGTCTCCAGTCCAGCCGCGCGCTGCTCAGTCCCCAGCTCAGTCGTGTTTTGCCCTGTCCCCAGCTCAGCCGTGTTTTGCCCAGTCCCCAGTTCAGCCGTGTGTTGCCCAGTCCCCAGTTCAGCCGCGTGTTGCCCAGTCCCCGGTTCAGCCGCGTGTTGCCCAGTCCCCGGTTCAGCCGCGTGCTGCCCAGTCCCCGGTTCAGCCGCGTGCTGCCCAGTCCCCGGTTCAGCCGCGTGCTGCCCAGTCCCCGGTTCAGCCGCGTGCTGCCCAGTCCCCGGTTCAGCCGCGTGCTGCCCAGTCCCCGGTTCAGCCGCGTGCTGCCCAGTCCCCGGTTCAGCCGCGTGCTGCCCAGTCCCCGGTTCAGCCGCGTGCTGCCCAGTCCCGGGTTCAGCCGCGTGCTGCCCAGTCCCCAGTCCAGCCGAGCCCGGTTCAGTCTCCAGTCCAGCCGAGCCCGGTTCAGTCTCCAGTCCAGCCGAGCCCGGTTCAGTCTCCAGTTCAGCCGAGCCCTGTTCAGTCTCCAGTTCAGTCGAGCCCAGCCCAGGTCTCAGTCCAGTCGAGCCCAGTCCCGGTTTCAGCCCAGTCGAGCCCAGCCCAGGCCTCAGCCCAGTCGAGCCCAGCCCAGGTCTCAGTCCAGTCGAGCCCAGTTCAGCCGAGCCCCGCTCCAGTCGAGCCCAGTCCAGGTTTCAGTCCAGTCGAGCCCAGCCCAGGTTTCAGTCCAGTCCAGTCGAGCCCAGTCCAGTCGAGCCCAGTCCAGTCGAGCCCAGTCCCGGTTTCAGCCCAGTCGAGCCCAGCCCAGGTCTCAGCCCAGTCGAGCCCAGCCCAGGTCTCAGTCCAGTCGAGCCCAGTTCAGCCGAGTCTAGCTCATGTTCCAGCCCAGTCGAGTCACGTCCCAGTCCAGTCCAGTCACGCTCAGTCCTTGTCCCCGTCAGAGGGCACCGTCCGTCTGACGACTGTTAGCCCCACCCAATCAGGCCCGACGTCTCCCCCGTCGAGCTCGGCAGCTGTAAGCTGTCATGCCAGCTCCGGAGGGGACGCCGTTCCAGTCCCTGTCGGCCATGTTGCGGCCGTTCCAGTCCCTGTCGGCCATGTTGCGGCCGTTCCAGTCCCTGTCGGCCATGTTGCGGCCGTTCCAGTCCCTGTCGGCCATGTTGCGGCCGTTCCAGTCCCTGTCGGCCATGTTGCGGCCGTTCCAGTCCCTGTCGGCCATGTTGCGGCCGTTCCAGTCCCTGTCGGCCATGTTGCGGCCGTTCCAGTCCCTGTCGGCCAAGTAGATGCCGTTCCTGTTCCTGTCGGCCAAGTAGATGCCGTTCCTGTTCCTGTCGGCCAAGTAGATGCCGTTCCTGTTCCTGTCGGCCAAGTAGATGCCGTTCCTGTTCCTGTCGGCCAAGTAGATGCCGTTCCTGTCCCTGTCGGCCAAGTAGATGCCGTTCCTGTCCCTGTCGGCCATGTTGAGGTCGTTCCAGTTCCTGTCCCTGTCGGCCAAGTTGAGGGCGTTCCCGTAGGCCAAGTTGAGGGCGTTCCCGTAGGCCAAGTTGAGGGCGTTCCCGTAGGCCAAGTTGAGGGCGTTCCCGTAGGCCAAGTTGAGGGCGTTCCCGTAGGCCAAGTTGAGGGCGTTCCCGTCGGCCAAGTTGAGGGCGTTCCCGTCGGCCAAGTTGAGGGCGTTCCCGTCGGCCAAGGTGAGGGCGCTCCCGTCGACCAAGTAGAGGTCGCCCCTGTCTCTGGTCCCCTTCCCGTCGGCCCTGTAGCGGTCGTTCCAGTCCCTGTCACCCTCGGAGCCGCAGCGCCCGCCAGCCTCCAGGAGGAGGCAGCGCCTGCTGCAGTTCCTGCGCACCTCCAGGAGGAGGTCGCGCCAGCCGCAGTCCCTGCGCACCTCCAGGAGGGGGTCGCGCCAGCCGCAGTCCCGGCGGACCTCCAGGAGGGGGTCGCGCCAGCCGCAGTCCCGGCGGACCTCCAGGAGGGGGTCGCGCCAGCCGCAGTCCCGGCGGACCCCCAGGAGGGGATCGCGCCCGTCGCAGTCCCGGCGGAACCCCAGGAGGGGATCGCGCCCGTCGCAGTCCCGGCGGACCTCCAGGAGGGGATCGCGCCCGTCGCAGTCCCGGCGGACCTCCAGGAGGGGGTCGCGCCCGTCGCAGTCCCGGCGGACCTCCAGGAGGGGGTCGCGCTCGTCATAGTTCCTGCCGACCTCCAGGAGGGGGTCGCTCCCGTCGCAGCTCCCGCTGCACCGGCATCGGTTCCTGGCGGCCCGGCTCCGGCCGCGCCTGCATCGGTTCCTGGCGGCTCGGCCCTGGTCGCGCCTGCATCGGTTCCTGGCGGCCCGGCTCCGGCCGCGCCTGCATTGGTTCCTGGCGGCCCGGCTCCGGCCGCACCTGCATCGGTTCCCGGCGGCCCGGCTCCGGCCGCACCTGCATCGGTTCCCGGCGGCCCGGCTCCGGCCGCACCTACACCCGTCTCTCGTCGCGGTGGTCCAAGGAGGACGCCGCTGGTTCCTGTCTCTCGTCGCGGTGGTCCAAGGAGGACGCCGCTGGTGCCTGTCTCTCGTCGCGGTGGTCCTAGGAGGACGCCGCTGGTGCCTGTCTCTCGTCGCGGTGGTCCTAGGAGGACGCCGCTGGTTCCTGTCTCTCGTCGCGGTGGTCCAAGGAGGACGCCGCTGGTTCCTGCCTCGTCCTTGGCTCGGCTGCCGGACTGGTGGCCTCGCCCTCGGCGCATCCTGCTGTTGGGATGGCGCTGCCTCCTGCGGCGCCGTCCGCCTCGACTTCTCAGCCTCCTGGATCAGCGTCCGCCAGGAGGACATCGCCGTTGGGGGGGATCCCCGTGGACGCTGGCCCAGCCCAAGGGCACTGGGGGTGCTCCTCTGCCTCAGCGGCGGCTGGGCAGGATCTCGCCGCGCCTTCACCCTCCGTGAAGGAATCCCTGATCTTCGTGTCTTCCCTGTTCGTGGACTTTGTTATGTGGACTCTTGTTTTGGCCCTCCTCCGGTCCTCCCTCCACCCACCCTGCTCGTTTGCCTTGAGGGGTTGGGATTCGGTCCCTCCTCCTGGGACCACCCTCCGCCCGCCCTGGTTTGGGGGGGGGGGGCTTCCGTGGGCGCCGTGGAAAGCGCCATAGGGGGGGGGGTACTGTCATGATCTGTGTTTTCGTTTCTAGTTGTTTTCCAGTAGTCACGCCATGTCCTGTTTTATTTTGTTAACTTCCCGTTCCAGTCAGCTGTCCACTTACCGGTTCTCAGTATCCACACCTGTCAGTAATTATGTAATCATTCTGTGTATTTAGCCACCACCGTTTCCCATAGTCCTTTGCCAGATTGTTGTATTCGAGTTTCATTAGTGTTCCGTGTTTCCTGAGCGTTCCGTGTTTCCCGTGTTTTCGTGTTCCGTGTTCCAGTACCTTGTTTCCATCCGGCTGTGTTTCATGAGTCTTCCGAGTTTCGTTCGTGTTTCTTTGTTCCGAGTTTCCTGTGTCTCCGTGTATCCTGCCTGACCTGGACTACTACTGACCGTGAGTTTGCCTGATCCCTGCCTGTATTTTTGCCGTGACCATTTCGTGTATGACCTGGACCGTCTGACCCTGCCGTAAAGAAATAAACCTCCGTCTGATCATAATCCTGCCTCCGTGCTGTGCATGTGGGTCCGCCGCCTGCCCGAGTCCTGACAACCACAGGGTGTGCGGAGGACTCGACCACATGAAAATGGATCTGCTCTGAATGAGCGTCCGGTAAAACCATGGTAATGGGACCAGTACTGTGCTTCCATAATCTATGACCACCTAAGGCCGTGGCTTTTAAGGAGGTAGGTAGTGGAAACGTAGGCACACCCAGGCGATTTACCAGACTAGCATCTATGAGACTAGCGTCGGCCCTGGAATCCACCAAAACTGCCTGCTGAATAGACTGGGTTCCCACGGAGAATGTGGCTACGGGTTTTGGCCTGACGGAGGATTTGTACAGGGTTGATTGGCACCACTAACCTCCGGAAAAGTGGGGAGCTTTGGCTTTTACTGGGCACGACAAGGCAATATGGCCGGGTTGGCCACAATATAAGCACAGACCTAAATGTCGCCTGCGGTCTTTCTCCACGCTCATCAGACGAAGACGTCCTATCTCCATGGGCTGGACTGCTGACTCTGACGCGGCCGACTCGGTGACTCTTTCCGCGTGGGCGTGGTGAGTTGGCGCGTGTTGCCGGAAGACCTGCGACAAGGTGCGTTCAGGGTGACTCAGCGTAAATCTAGACTCGAGGGCGACGTTAGCTTGGAGCCACGAGGTGGGTTAGCGCATTTCTCCTCACGGCGCTCCGATGATGTAGGAAGGACCCAAATGCACAGCGTTGACTTGATTATGATTAGAAGCTATATTAGCAAGGTCCGGCAGGCAGAGGTCATACACGGTGAAGTAGCAATCAGGATCCGACATGGAGCAGACAGAGACGTGGTCAATGTACAGGCGAAGGTCAACTTATGGCACAGGACTGTCATAGGATAAGCAAGAGCAGGGTCGATGGCAAAGCACGGTCAAGCACAAGGCACAAGTACAAAAAATGCTGTAATGCTAGTGAGTAATCAACGTAGACAATCTGGCAGGGAACTATGGCTAGAGGTGGAGCTTAAATACTAGATGAATAATGACAGATGAAACACAGGTGAGGTTAACGAGAAACAAAAGTGAAGCTGGGTAAACTGGATATGAATACTAGACAGGAAGTAGTAACAAAATAAAACCGGATGTGAATGGAAAACATGACTAAGAACCTTGGATTAACTAGTCATAATAAACCGGTTCAAAGCAGAAATATTGCTATTTTTAGCTAAAAATCAGGATTGAGGCTTTTATTTTGAAAGGATGTGGAGAAGCTGTGAGTGCTTAATAGCTAAAATATAAAATACTCTCATTAACTAGTCGCAATCATCCATTCAAAAGCATAAATTGTTCTCTTAAAGCTAAAAGTTGGATTGGTGCTTTTATTTTGAAAGATTCAGAGGAAGTATTTAATTATTACTAAACAATCAGTGTAATGAACTAATCAGTAATATGCATAGAGCTGCTACAATGGGCATTAGGAGTTTGACCTGTCAGTCAAAGCTGCAGCTGCGCTGTTGTCATGGAGATGAAAGGCGGGAAAATCAGCTCCATTCTCTCTGCTCTGTGAAAGCAGAGTTGCACCTCTGCTAAACAGGCTTGTTACAGCAAAACCATAATAGGTATCAAAAATTAACTTTACTTTATGAATGCCAAGGCTTTAATGAGCAACTGGTATCAGTTTTATGCTTGAAGACTAAACATTGTGACCACAGTCACAATTTCAAAATGTAGGACTAAAAGTCTCACAAACGAATGCATTAGACTCTATGGGAAGAATTCTGGAACTCTCTGAGCTTTGAAGCAGCTACAGGCTAAAGTATGTCTGAGGGCTTAAGGAGACACATCATTAGAAAGAAGATAAGTATGACTACGAATGAGTAGAGTAAAAACTGTGTCTGTAGTGAATAGTTAAAGACAGAAGTTCTATTTAAAAAAAAAAAACATGTGCTCGCACTCTAGCTGTGACATCACGCACTCCAGCTCACGCAATACACACTAATGGAAATGCTGAGAATTTACCAAAATCCACCCAATATTTAAAATGTTATTAATCAGAAACTATTAAAGATATTTAAAAGATTTCTGGAAGAATAATAGTTGAATAGTTGAAGATTATTTTGTAGTTCAAATGGCGTCTGTATCTTAAAGTATGCGGAAGTAGTTAAAGCTGAAATTAGACAAAGCTAAAGAGAATTTGAAAAGTTGTTTCCATTCGATTCAATGGGAAGTAAAAAAGAAAAAATCTTAACTTGAAAAATATGAAACATATGAATTAGAAAAGTAATAGCACACTTAAAAGCTGAACATATTGATAGTGGAATCATTTCTGTAGCTGGAGGTATGCGAGACTAGTTAGATGCAGAAAAACGTACGGAAGAAAAATAATAATAAAGATCCGTTTTCATCCGCTTATCCGGGGCCGTGTCGCGGGTGCAGCAGTCTAAGCAGAGAGTTTCAGACTTCCTTCTCCCTGGACACTTCCTCCAGCTCTTCCGGTTGGACCCCAAGACGTTCCCAGGCCAGCCGAAAGAGCGACGTGGGACCGTCCTCAAGTGGACCCACCATTCGCAGAAGGAACCGTAGGGGGTCGGTGCAAAGTGGATTGGGCAGCAGTTGAAGGCGGGAGCCTAGGCGACCCAATCCCTGGATAACCAATCTGGCTATTGGCACATGGAATGTCACGTCACTGGGGAGTAAGGAGCCTGAGCTTGTGCAGGAGGTCGAGCAGTACCGGCTAGAAATAGTCGGGCTCACCTCCACACACAGCCTGGGCTCTGGAACCCAAATCCTTGAGAGGGGCTGGACCCTCTTCTACTCTGGAGTTGCCTGCGGTGAGAGGCAGCGGGCTGGTGTGTGCTTGCTCATAGCTCCCCAGCTTAGTCGCCATGTGTTGGAGTTTTCGCCGGTGGACGAGAGGGTCACTTCCCTGCGCCTTCGGGTGGGGGATAGGTCACTCACTGTCATTTGTGCTTACGGGCCAAATGGTAGTGTGGAGTAGCCAGCCTTCTTGGGGTCTCTGGAGGGAATGTTGGAAAGTGTTCCAACTGGGGACCCCATCGTTCTTCTGGGAGACTTCAATGCCCACATGGGTAACGACAGTGATACCTGGAGAGGCGTGATTGGGAGGAACGGCCTCCCTGATCTGAACCCGAATGGTGTTATGTTATTGGACTTCTGTGCTAGGCACAGTTTGTGTCAGGGTTTACTAGATGGTGGACCCACATGCACGGCTCAAGACAGTCGCAGATGATATTAAGTGGATTTATTTAGACAAAAGGCAGGATCAAGTTCAGGCGAGGTCATACACTGGCAAGCACGGCGTCAAGGTACAGGGATTCAGGCAGTTTCAGATCCGAGGACAGGCTGGGTTCGTTAACAGATAATCTCAGGCTACGGTTCAATTAGGATAGGCAATCTCGATGTCAGAAAACAAGCAGGGTATTTACCGGACAGGTTCAGTAGACAAAGCAGGCAGGGATCAGGCAAGGCTCAGTAACGGCAGGCAAAACAAGATCAGAATCACAGGTCAGGACAAGAACAAAACGCTGGATAATAGTGAATCTACGCATAACAATCTGGCAACTGGCTGGTGTGTGAGGTGGAGACTAAATACCAAGGCTGATCGCTGATTATTGTCAGGTGTGTGTAATGAGGACCGTTGGTGACGTGAACAAAACAGGAAGTCCTTCAAAACAAAACAGGAAGCTGGAGCAAAACATGAGTGAAAACAAAGTCCTTTCAAAATAAAACACGGGACATGACAAGAACCAGATCGAACTGTGACAGTTTGGCCATAACAAAAACCATGTTCGAACATAAGGGTGTCCAATGGGATTAGACCATTGTGAGACATATTAGTTTTACCCTACTGTAACGGAGGTGGTCTCCATTACTAATCAGCGCCTCAATTTGTTAAATAACAACCCATAACCATACTTTAAAGTAACTTTATTTTACAGGTTTAAATAACTCAAATGGACATTGATTGACTCACCTCATGTGCTGCAGTTGATTTGGTAAAGAGAGTGACCTCACAATCAGGCGCCATTTTGAAGGCTCTGGCCTCAACTACTGATTAATGGGAGTAGGGGAGTTTGTAGTGGGTTTGGTATTTAATTTGGAGTTATATTATTGTTTGGTGGAATAGGAGGAGTGCAATAGCACAGATTATTGAGTATTGTTTGTTTGTATTTGTGGTGGAAATTTTCCATAAAGAAGCAGATGAGAGAGTTGTCCTTTTGTGCGATTTATTGAAATAATAAAGAAAATAAAAATAATGGGGAAAGCAAATAAAAAGCATGGATGTTGATCGTGCACATCAACAAACCAAAAACCAGCTGGGGAGATCAGCGCACACACCACGAAGGTGTGATGCAAAGAGCCCACGATCCTCAAGTTGCTTCTTCCTTTTAGCTTCTCTGTCCGACTAGGGTGGAACGTCTTTCTAAACCAATCAAATGACATGCACCATCTCCTCCCTGTCGCAGTGTGTGTGAAGATGTTTACATTCTCACACCTGCATCGCTGACGTCCAACTATCTGTGAGAAAGGAGCACCAAGTCTCAACAGACAGTGACACAACTCCCCGACCTTGGGCTTGGGAGCTAGAGTTGAGAGTCTATCAGGCAGAGACAACCATTGAACAATGTAGGTGAAATGTCAAATGCATACAGTAAGACAAAACATAAGATATTAATTGCAGAACATAAGTCATAAATCATATAATAACTGCATAGAAATAAGGAAGAGACAATTTTTCCCATAACAGTATTATTTGCTTATGTGTATGAGTGTTTGAGTTTAGAGCTTCCCTATGCAGCCAGTGGAGGCGTCTGGACCAGGCAGACACAATATAAAAGGACGGGCTCCCTCGTTACCAGAGAAAGGGAGGAGGCTGTTGCAGGAAGGCTGCTGCACATGGGCTGTGGCCTGCTTGGACTTTTAATTTATTTATTATTTTGTTTGGTTGCCTTAGTCTTATGTTGTTGACCGGGTGAAAATTAAAGTACCTCTTCGTTCGCACCATCTCTGCCTTACTCATACTGTGTCTCCATCCGCTAAATGGTCGTTCCAACAAGTGGTGTCAAGAAGTTGGGGCCTGCAACACAGTGAGGGGTTGAGAATGACAAGAGAAAGGGAGAGGAAGAGGCATGAGCAGCTGGAGGAACCAGATGGAGGCGCAAGAAGATCACCGGACCAGGCAGCTGGGGTGGACACCCACCCAGGGGATAAATTGGAGGAGCTTTCAGCTATGGTTAAAACACTCGTGCACTCCCAAACAGCCAGAGACCAGCAGATGAAGATGGATGTGGCTCGTCAGGAATTAAGGTGGAAGAACATGCAGCATCAATTTCAACAGATTCAAGCGCAGGTGAATGAGATGAGACACGACAGAGAGGACCAGAGAAATTCTCAAGATGGCTGCACTCAAAGAGCATATGATCCCGAGGAAGATGACGCACCAGAAGGGCCAAGCCAAAGAGATTGTTATTTCAGAGCGCACAGGGAACCCTTATTGCATTATAGGGAACCTAAATTACTCCCCCTCACACCAAATGATGATATTGAACATTTTTTAATTACATTTGAAAGAATGGCTCAAGTCTGCCATTGGCCGAAAGATGAGTGGGCTTTTCGCTTAATCCCTCTTTTGACAGGCAAAGCACGCATCGCTTATGTGTTAAGCGTGTTGATAAAGTTAAGGCAGCTATTTTGGCAAAATATGAAGTTACAGCAGATACTTACGCAGACGATTTCGAGTTATGGATATCCGACCAGATGAGACGCCACAGGAGCTGTATGTGCAGCTAAAAGACCTGTTTTCAAGGTGGATTAAACCAGAGAAATCAACTGTAAAGCAGATGGCGGAGACATTAATCTTGGAAAAGTTCCTGAGGATGGTTCACCCAGAGCTTGAAGTTTGGATCCGTGAGCATAATCCAGAGACTGCTAAGAGAGCTGGGGAGCTGGCGGATGTTTCTCTGGCAGCCAGAAGAGGGTCCAGACATACTAACTTTGGCCGAGACAACACCTTTGCCCAAAGAAGTAAACCCACCGGGAGTGAGCGTGGTTCTGGTCTGAGCAGAGATGATTTCAGCAGCAGGCAATTTACCAGAGGTAATAACAACAAACCGCAGGCGTCCAAAATTACTAGTTTCAGATCCTCAAGACCTGAGAGTAGATGTTATTTGTGTAATGGACCAGGTCATACACAGTATACATGTCCTCTGTCAAACCATACAAAACCATCTGTTTTTTTCAGTTTCCAGACAAATTATGACACAAGAGTTCAAAGATGCAGCATGTACAGTACCGGTGTTGATAAATGGACAACGTGTCCTAGCATTATTAGACACTGGGGGGGGGGGTTTAAACAGTGGTCTTGTCCAGTTTGGTGCCTAGAGAGAAATGGACGCAGGACAAATCGCGTATTACGTGTATTCATGGGGGATGAACAGATCTATCCAATAGCTGAAGTTTACCTGACGGTGGGAGGACAAACTTTTACCAACGTTACCAGTAGCTTTAGCCCCGAAGTTGCCATACCCAGTCATTATTGGAAATGATGTGCCCACCATTCTGGATTTGGTACAGCAAGCAGATGCGACAAAAACACACTAAGCTGCTTTTGAAGTCTGAAGGAAACATCAGGAAGAGACCTCAATGGTGGAAGCTGTCACTAGTGGAACTGAAACTAAATTGTGGAATATGGTTACAACCAGAGTTCAGAGTGCAAGAGAGGTTTTTCAGTGAACTGCCTTTCTTTGGGGAAGATTGGGAAACCAGTCCAACCAAACCAACAAAGTCTAGAGCTCAAAGGAGGAAAGAAAAGTTTAGAGGCACAGCCAGAACGGAGTGTGAGCATTCGCCTAAAATATGCCAGCTGATGGAGTTGAATCTTCCACCAGATGTAGGAGCACTACAAGGGGAGGATCCAACATTGAAGGTGTGGTGAGATAAAGTAATTGAGACTGATGGGGTTAAAAGTGGCTCCTCAGGTTGTTTGGACGATGCCATCTATGTCATAAAACGTGGAATTCTGTACCAACGGAAGGGAAATGTGGAGGCATTAGCATTACCACAGCAATTTAGACACAAGGTGATGGACATCGGACACTCTGTTCCCTGGGCAGGGCACATGGCATTTCAGAAGACACTGAGGAGGATTTCCAGTCGATTTGTGTGGCCAGGAATGTATAGTCAGATTTCGCAGTACTGTAATTCCTGTGAAAAATGCCAGCTCACCTCAGGGAGGAAGGTCATACGTGCACATCTTCAGCTGTTGCCAATTATTGAAACACCTTTTGAGAGGTTAGGCATGGATGTCGTGGGGCCACTGGAGAGAAGTGCATCAGGAAACTGGTACATCTTGGTAATGTGTGATAATGCAACTCGCTATCCAGAAGCTTTCCCTTTAAGGACAGTAAAAGCCAGAAATGTTGCTAATTGCCTGGTGCAATTGTTTTCCAGAGTGGGAATACCTAAAGAAATTCTGACAGACTGCGGTACCAACTTTGTCAAAATTATTGCAACAGGTTTACCAGCTGTTGGGAGTGAAGGGAATTAAGACCACACCCTATCACCCTCAAACAGATGGGCTTGTGGAAAGGTATAACCAGACATTAAAAAATGTTCTCCAAAAGTTTGTTTCAGAAACGGAAGTAGATTGGGACCAATGGCTGCCGTACTTGCTGTTTGCTTATCGGGAGGTACCACAGGCATCAACAGGTTTCTCACCTTTTGAACTGCTGTATGGACGCCAGGTGAGGGGACCATTGGATCTCCTGAAGGATTACTGGGAAAATCCAGCATCTACAGGAGAAAATGTCGTGGCATATGTGGTGAAGATGAGGGAGAAACTGGAGAAAAAGAGAGCAGCACAACACAACCAAAAGAACTGGTACGATCAAAAAGCCAGAAAAAGAGTCTTCAAACAAGGGCAGAAGGTGCTACTGTTGCTTCCAACCTCAGACAAGCTGTTGACTAAGTGGCATGGACCTTATGACATCATTCGATGAGTGGGTAGGGTCACATATGAGCTGTTGATGCCAGAAAGACTGAAAAAACGTCAGATTTTCCATGTAAACTTGCTGAAAGAATTTCAAGTCCACCAGGAGCCTGCACACTAGCATTTCCTGATTTGTGCTGTCAATGATGAGGTGACAGAAAAGTTTTTTCCAGTTAAGGAAGGTGGGTTAAATGCAGTTGACCTCTCTCACTTACCAGTCTCCCAGCAGGAAGAGGTTGCTCCTCTGTTGGATCCAGAACTTTTCAAGGAGACGCCAGGTTTCACTGACATGCTAGAGCATAAGATCCGCCTTAAAAAGGATGCCCCAGTGAGACAGAAGAGCTACCGGATTCCAGAGCGGTTGGTACCAGTGTTACGACATGAACTGAAGCTGATGTTGGAGCTGGGCGTAATAGAGGTATCCAGTAGTGAATGGTGCAGTCCGGTGGTTTTGGTGCCGAAAAAGGACGGGTCGATTAGATTTTGTATTGACTTCAGACATCTGAATGCGGTATCACAATTTGATCCTTATCCTATGCCCAGGATTGATGATCTGTTGGAGAGAGTGGGCGGAGCAAAATACATCAACACTTTGGACCTTAGTAAAGGTTATTGGCAGGTGGCATTAGCACAGGAAGCTCGAGAACTGACAGTCTTTAAGACACCTTTTGGTATGTATCAGTTCAAGGTCATGCCATTCAGCCTCCAGGGGGCACCAGCAACCTTTCAGAGTATAATGGACCATGTTTTGAGGGATGTGTCAGAGATGGCGGCTGCATATCTGGATGATGTGGTCATATTTAGTCAGTCCTGGAAGGAGCACATGCTTCATTTGCAACAGGTTCTGCACTGCATTAAACAGGCAGGTCTGACAATTAACCCTGAGGCCATCCACTCCTTTCCAATTCCGACCACCAAGAAGGTAAAAAGTTTTTTGGGTTTGGTAGGGTGGTATAGGAAGTTTATTCCTCACTTTTCTGACCTTTCCATCGTGTTAACAAACCTCACCAAAGGCTCAGCACCCAGCAAAATGAGATGGACGGAGGACTGTGACAAAGCATTTAAAGAGCTGAAGTATTCAATCTGCACTAACTCTGTTTTGCACAGCCCGGATTTCAACAAACCTTTTATTCTGCAAACAGATGCTTCTGGGGTTGGTCTGGGGGCTGTGTTGTTACAGGAATCGGAGGGAGGAAGGAGACTGGTAGTGTTTCTGAGCCGCAAACTTTTGGACAGAGAGACGAGGTACTCTACAGTGGAAAAGGAGTGTTTGGCAATGAAGTAGGCCATTGAGACACTCAGATACTACCTGCTTGGACGACACTTCTTCCTGGAGACTGATCATCGTGCTCTACAGTGGTTGCATCGTATGAGGGAGACGCCAACATGAGGATTGCAGGATGGTACCTGGCTCTGCAACCGTAAAAGTTCACGGTGCAGTACAGATCGGGGAGAGCCAACGTGGCGGCTGACTGTTTATTTGTTATTCCAGAAAACTGAGGTGTTCTGTACTCCAGGAGAGGAGGGGGGAAATGTAACGGAGGTGGTCTCCATTACTAATGGGACTCCTCAGCGCCTCAATTTGTTAAATAACACAACACATAACCATACTTTAAAGTAACTCTATTTTACAGGTTTAACACTAGAACTACTAAGGGACGTACACCTTTACATATACCCCTAACTACGGCTGGGTGTTCACTTGTCCGCCACTGTCGTGTTCAAATGTCACAGTCCATCTTAGCACCACCCACCAGAGAGGTTCAAGTGAGCAAACCAAGCACTCCCTCCAAGATACTCAGGCCTGCTATAATAAAAACCCCAGACACCTGTGGATATGGTTTTTTTAGACTGCAACGAACAGTGCAGGAGGAAGCAATCCAGCTCCAGGTTTGACCCAAAGACGCCACTGGTAATATGAAACTGACATGTAAAAGTATTGTAAAAATAAGGATAAGTTGAGAACTGTTAAGAGAAGCACTTTATATATAGTAATATGTTTGTTCCATTAGTTGAGCATTAAACAATTTAACTAAAATGTGTTTAAAGCTTAAAATATTAATTTTGTTATTAACTTTGGTTTGAAACTAAGCATATTGTGCTTATTTTTCTTTAAGGTTATCAACCTATTCAGCTATGCTATTCATCTAATCATCTTTTCAACCATCCACCTGCTGGTACTTTGCTGATGATGGAAATAAACTATAAAGAACATTAATGAGTTGTTCCGAGCGTCCTTTGGAGTGAACCTGAACATTTCAAGTTGGGTTGAGCTGGAGAAGATGCGATAACTTGACAGTTGATAACCAACGTGTGACAATGGAACCCAAAGCTGATGAGGTCAGAGGACCGCCTGTTGACGCTGTTGACGAAAAGGCTCTTGTTGACCTCACAGAGCTCGGTAACGCAAGTGCCCTCAAGAACCCCCTTGTGACCAAGTCCATAGAGAGCAAGCTACCGGACAGTGTTAAGAAAGATTGGCTTGTATTTATGGTCAACCCTGCAAATGGAGTAACACCCGACAACCATTTTGACAGTCTGCTCAAGTTCCTTAAAACACAGGAGGATCCCCAAGGAGATCCTCGACCGCCGCCGCCGACTGTTCCCCATCCGTAAGAGGTTCATGGCAGAAGGCTGCAGGGCTGTCATCAGCGTCGACAAACTGTACGTCAACGGAGAGCTCTACCGGGACCGGTTAGCAACTCCGTGCCTCTACTAGCAGGTGGTATGTAACAACAATGGTTTAATGTATAAGGTTTGTTAAAAAAAAATAGATGCAATGCAACTATGTGTTATAACTTTACATCCAGTATTCAAACTCGTTCTTTCGCAGATGTTTCATGTAAATGTTCACTGTCATTCTAATGTCACTCACTCGCTCACTTTGCAAAGCGCTAACCATACGTAATCACTCACTTTCCTTTCACTTTAATTTTCCTTCCCTTTACTCTTTTTCCTTCACCTACTTTCACTCCACACTGTCTACATCCTTTTCTCTATTCTTCTTCCACGTAGTCAGCCAGCTATATAGCCCTCCAGCAGCCACACACAAACATCTACTGCACAGGGGAAACACGTGCACATACATAGATAACACACAACTCAGAATACAAAGGTACTTAAGGTTAGCCACACACCTAAAGTCTGTCACACTACATACACACAAGACTAGTGATCCACAGCAGTCAGGTAAGATATGACACCACTGAAGATTGTCACTTGGAATGTACGTGGAATCAATAAGAAGGAGAAACGATTTAAAATATTTAACCATTTGAAAACCCTACAAGCAGACATTGTTTTACTACAGGAAACTCATATTCCCAAAATTATAAATTACAGAGTTCCCACATGCTTACTTAGCCGGTTACAATTCTAAACAAAGAGGGGTCGCCATCCTGATAAATAAAAAGATTAACTTTACTCATAACGATACCATTGTAGATCCAGAAGGGAGATATATAATCATTAATATCTTGATAGGAAACATTGAATATTGCATAGCTAATGTGTATGGCCCTAATGCTGACGACCGCTCTTTCTTTCACAGCTTCTTCACATCACTGTCTGCTCACTCTGGTTCCAAACTTATAGTAGGAGGGGACTTTAATTTAGTATTTAACCCAGAGTTGGACAGGCTAAGCAAAGCTGTGAGCAACAGGAACTGGCAATCAGTACAGACCTTGAAACAGTACATGGATGACTTTGGTCTCTGTGACACATGGTGTTCTCTTCATCCTACATCCAGGGAATATACCTTTTTCTCACCAGTTCACCACTCTCACTCCCGTATAGATTATATTTTAGTAAATAACTCAGTCTTACAAGATGTCTCTGACACCAATATTCACTCTATCACAATCAGTGATCATGCACCAATGTCCATTTCGCTGATTAAGACAGCCACACCATCAACCAGGAATTGGAGGTTTAATACATCCTTGATCAATGATCAAGACTTCATCAGTTACGTCAGGAGAGAATGGAAAACCTTTATAGAAATCAACGATACACCGGAAATCTCACCCTGTGTTCTTTGGGAGACTGGGAAGGCAGTTATGCGCGGTAGAATTATTTCATATTCATCACACAAGAAAAAAAAGGACATGTTACTTGAATTAGAATTAGAACAAAAAATAAAATCTCTAGAGATTAAATATGCAGCCTCTCCAACCAATAATGTCCTAAAAGACCTAAAGAATCTAAAGCTGAAATTAAATAATATAATTGATTGCAAAACTCAGTTTCAGATAGACCAATTACGCTGGGAGAACTTTGACCATGCTAATAAATGTTGTAAATTTCTAGCTAACCAATTAAAAAATAATAAAGAGAAACAAATCATCCATTCAATAACTAATAAGGTAGGCAACATTACTCGTGATCCCCATGAAATAAATGATACCTTTAAAAACTTTTACCAAGAGTTATATACGTCCCAAATAGATCCATCCACCTCAGCCATAGAGGCGTTTCTGAATAAACTAGAACTGCCAAAGCTAAATGAAGAACAATCTACAACTCTAGACTCATTGTTATCTTTGGCAGAACTACATGAAGCTCTGCAGGAGATGCCCAATAAAAAAGCTCCAGGACCAGATGGATTCCCAACTGAATTTTATGAAGAGTTCTGGTCCATGCTAGCACCCAGCTTTTACAAAATGTTAGCTGAAATTAAACAACAACATTCATTACCCACAAATATGAATTCTGCCTTCATAAGCCTGCTCCAAAAACCAGGAAAAGACCCTACACTCCCATCGAGTTATAGACCAATTTCACTAATAAATGTAGATCTAAAAATAGTGTGTAAAGCACTTGCTAGAAGATTAGAAAAAAATCACTCCATATATAATTCACTTTAATCAAACAGGCTTCATTAAAGGTAGACAGGTAGACAAACAAACAATATGATTAATTGTTATGGGAAAAATTGTCTCTTCCTTATTTTTATGTGTCTTCCTTATTTCTATGCATTTCTATGCAGTTATTATACGAGTTATGACTTATGTTCTGCAATTAATATCTTATGTTTTGTCTTACTGTATGCATTTGACATTTCACCTAGATTGTTCAATGGTTGTCTCTGCCAGAAAGACTCTCAACTCTAGCTCCCAAACCCAAGGTCAGGGAGTTGTGTCTCTGTCTGTTGAGACTTGGTGCTCCTTTCTCACAGATAGTTGGACGTCAGCAATGCAGGTGTGAGAAAGTAAAAATCTTCACACACACTGCGAAAGGGAGGAGATGGTGCATGTAATTTGATTGGGTTAGAAAGACATTCCACCCTAGTCGGACAGAGAAGCTAAAAGGCAGAAGCAACTTGAGGATCGTGGGCTCTTTGCATCACACCTCCGTGGTGTGTGCACTGATCTCCCCAGCTGGTTTTTGGTTTGTTGATGTGCACGATCAACATCCATGCTTTTTATTTGCTTTCCCCATTATTTTTATTTTCTTTATTATTTCAATAAATCACACAAAAGGACAACTCTCTCATCTGCTTCTTTATGGAAAATTTCCACCACAGAAATTTAATTGATTATGTCACCATCCATAAACTAGAGTCAGCCATCGTCTCTTTAGATGCAGAAAAAGCTTTAGAGTAAACTGGAAGTTTCTTTTAGCCACTCTGCACAAATTCGGCATTGGGGAAACATTCATAGACTGGATCCAAATATTATACAACTCAGCAAACGCTGCAGTCAGAACAAACAACCAGATCTCACCAAGGTTTAATCTGCATAGAGGGACAAGACAGGGCTGCCCACTGTCCCCATCACTATTTGCAATATTTATTGAACCTCTAGCCGCAGCAATAAGACAGCATGAAGGAATAACTGGAATATTGACCAAATCAGTAAATCATAAAATAAGTTTATATGCTGACGATGTGTTACTGTTTCTCCTGGAGCCACAGACGTCTCTTCCTACAACTATCAGCCTCATAGATGAATTCTCAGGACTTTCAGAGTACTCTATTAACTGGACCAAATCTATAGTGCTACCACTTAACCTTAAGGTGACTAACATCTCCTCTACCACACTCCATTCAGGGAACATTAAATACTTGGGCATTGAATTGTCGTCTAGGCTATCAGAGCTTGTTGATCTAAACTACAATCCATTATTAAAACAAATAGAAGCCAACCTCAAAAGATGGCAGTCCTTACCCATTTCACTTATGGGAAGAATTGCCACCATAAAAATGATGATCCTGCCAAAAATTAATTACATATTTTCAATGATTCCAACTCAGCCAGCCCAGGCGTGGTTTAAGACATTAGACTCCTACATCTCACAGTTTTTGTGGAAAACCAAGCCACCACGAATTAGTTTAAAAACTCTTCAAAACTCCAGACGCTGCGGCGGCCTAGAACTACCTAACGTCCACCACTATTTTCTTGCCAATAGACTGAACCATGTCCACAAATGGATAAAACCCATGCCAGCAGACTCCTCCTGGATAGACATTGAACAAACATTTTGTGGAAATATTAAAGTTGCAGATCTGCCCTTTATCAGCACCAAAATCAAACATCATAGTTGTTACCAGAACATTAGCATAAAAGCATCTCTGCAAGCCTGGTGGGGGTTTCTTAAAATTAATGGGTCTTCGCTTACTCTTTGCCAAAACACACCTCTCTGGAACAATCCAGACATCATACAAAACAAAAAGGCAATACAATTTCCAACTTGGCATATCAAAAGGAATAACACATCTGAGACATGTTTTCACAAGAGACAGGTTTACCTCTTTTGAAGAACTAGTGTCTCACTATGAAATCACTAGTGCCAGTTTCTTAGAATACCAACAACTAAAGTCAATACTTAATGCAAAAAGTAAGAATACTGCCATCCACATGCAACCACCACCAGTAATAGAGCGATTTATTGATATATCAGGGAAAAGGACAGTATCCAAAATCTGTATCTTAATTTCCAATGTAGACCAGACAGTGAGCCTTCCGATCTCTAAATGGGAAGCTGATCTCAATATCACCACTAATTACACGTTCTGGAATAACATATGTTCTAATTTATTCAGAATGACAAAAAATACAAATTTACAACTAATACAATACAAAATTCTTCATAGAACTCACTATACAGGACAAAGGATGTTCCAAATGGGTCTCACAAACTCAAATATTTGCCCTCACTGTACAGATAACACAGCAGATAGATTCCTACATGCATTCTGGTCATGTTCACCTGTGCAGCAATTTTGGCAAAGAGTATGTGAACACCTGTCAACCCAGTTAAGATGTCCAATCCCAGCAGCCCCTGCACTTCGTCTTCTAGGAGATCTAAGTGGGCTTGATCTAGATACAAACTCATCACACACACTTCTATCTGCCCCCTGTGTCGCCAAGAAAATCATCCTCATGAACTGGAAAACTAAAAAAAAATTAAGCATTACTCAATACCTGAACAGCTTGTTAGATTATACCACCTTAGACACATTGTCTGCTTCATCAAATCAATGACCAAAACTATACTCTGATTGATTCCATTTCCAGGTAAGGATGCGTGGGGCTCGGGTGCTGCGTCATGTCTGGCACAGTGGTGGGGGGGTGACTAGTGGTTGGTGGTGCCTGCCTGCCTAAGGAACCGGGACAACGGGTTGGTGGACTGGCCGCATGGGTCCCCTGCGGCGGGGGTGTGGTGGCTGCTGAGACCGGCGGCCCTGTGCCGGGGTGGGACCATTTTGAGGGTTGGCGTGTGCCTGTCTCCGGGGAGCCGGAGGCGGGCCTCCCTGCCGGTGTGCGGGGGCGGACCTGGGGGTGGAGACCTGGGTGACCTGCGTCCGGGGGACTCCCTCTGGGGGTGCCTGCCTGTGCCCGGAGGGGTGTCTCTCCCCTGGGGCGCTGCCCCTGCTCGGGTGGGGCGCTGCCTGCCCTAGCGGTCCGACGCCCTCTGGTAACTGCTCGGGCCTGTTGCAGGGGGGGTTGGCGGACTACTCAGGCTAGAACCTTCATTGGGCCCTGGGTGGAGGCTGGCCCTCAATGCAACTGCAGAGTATGTGTGTGGGTTTGAGTGTCACACTACACAGGGCGAGCATGGGCATACTTGAGCGAGAGAATGGGTAAGTGTGAAAGAAGGGTGAGGATGGCTCTGGCTCTGCTGCGTGTGGCGCCTGGGCAGTAGTACTGCGGTCCCTGGGTCTCGGCTGTCCCTTCCTGGCTGGGGGTTGTGGGGGGGGTGGGATAGGTAGCAGAGCCAGTCGGGAACCTGGCTCTGCGGACCCTGGCGCTCTGCTTCCCAACTACATTTCTCCGCATTCATCCACTTAGGTCTGCAAGGGGCGTCCTGCTGATGGAGGGACCGGGGCTACTGGGAAGTGGTTCCGTCCCTTCCAAGTGGGATGCTCTGCAGTTTTAATTGCATTAGTCATACACACTTGTCCAGGAATCTGGGGACTCCTTCCGGGGGGGGCAGTAGACGGAGCCTTTCCATTGATGCCTCTGTCTGCTGGACCCCCCGGAGAATTGGGTATCTCCCAAAGTTCCTCATACTTAGCTACATACACATACATTTAGGGCCGGGGGTGGACTCTTTCACTGGGGCCTGGGGCTGAGGCCAGTTGTGGCCTCGGCCACTGGCCCTGATGGAGAGATCACCACCCAGTTTTAACTGCAAAAAGACATTTAGGGCGAGGGGGGGCACTGTCCGGGGGACACACCGTCAGCCAGCGGTTGTGCTCCTGGAGGTGTCACCCACCTTCAGTGCACTTTAGTTCCAGACACTCACGTCCAAGCTGGGTTGCAGGGTTCTGGGGGACCTTTTTCTGCTGCCCTCTGCCTCCCCCGGGTTGGGGGGGTTGGTCGGGGCTCGGGAGGAGCTGCGGTCCCTGCCTGGGGCCACATGGACGGCAGGCCGGAGACCTACCCTCCCCACGAATGTGATCAAGCGAATGGTGTGGGTGCGAGAATGTATCTGAGAGCGCATTGGTTCACGTATGATTGACTAGTTTGTTGTGAGAGAGTCTATGGTGTGTGTGTGTTGATGTGATGATGTGTGTTGCTCATGTGGGTGGGGGTATGCGTCTGTGTTTGTGTGAGTTGGTATGCGTGTGGTGCGGTTGAAGTGTGGGGGGTCCGGTTTTTCGCCCGGGGTACGATGATCGTCTGCCTGGGTGGTCTCTTTTCTGCTGACCCCACCAATTGCTGGCCTTGTGCTGCAGGCCGCTGTAGCGCCAGGGGATGTGGTCGGGCCGATGGGGTAGGCCCCGCTCCGCCCATGTGGGGGTGGTGGACTGGGGGCGGGCCCCACTCTGGGCGTGGGGGCATCTTCTGGCGGGCTCCCTACGGACCGTGGGTCCTCGGGCTCTACTCTTTCAGGCCGACCCTCCCGCCGGGGGGAGTGTTTGCCCCTGGTTCTCATGGGGCGGACAGCGTTGACCCCCGGTGGCCCACTCTGGCCTCGGGTGCTGTCTCTGTGGCTGCTGCAGCTCTGCCTGGGGGGCTCTGTGTGGGCGGCTTGGGTTGCAACACCTGCCCTCCTGGAACTGAAGGTGTGTGGGCTCCCTGGCTGCTGGGATTCCTTCCTCTGCTTGCTGGATGGGCGTAGTGGCGGAGCCCCTCACATCACCCTGGCTTCCACAAGTGGCATTGTTCATGCACCAACGTCTGCCTCACCCTTTGGGTGAATAATGTTAAGCTACAGCCTTACTAACCTTGTAGTGGGACACTTTCCAAATCCAACTGTAAAACGAAGTATTACTGATACTTATCACTACCAATATGAATAATGTGTGAATATGGAATTTGTGGTGTTGTATGTCATGACTTTTATTTAGTATGGGATATGTATAATAATGCACATATGTATGTATATTGTATGTATATGTTTGTATTAGTATGTGCACATACCTTAGCACTATTATTGGTATTAGTATTAATCTCCAAGGTAAACCACAGTACAAAAACTGTTTAGTTATGAATGTGTTAGCCTAAGGTACATCCATGCTTCTTATTTATTTTTTTTATTTATTTATTTTTATTTTTGCTCCGATTGTTTACTTAACAGATTTGCTTGGTTTCAGCAGCTGGTTGCACCCCTAACCCCCTGAACTCTCACCTGAAATGGCAGAAAAGTTCAAAAGAGCCTTCTCAAATGTGGCTGCTGCAACAAACCAGATTGACAGTGGACAACGCAGCCTCATGGAAAGAAGACTTGAAAGCAGAGAATTACCAGTCATCCTGATGTTGTTGGAAATCACTGCCAATGCGGGCCAGAAAATTGGAACCTTGATAGACTTGGCATCTGACACTAATTACATCACTCATAAAGCTGCCAGGAGACTAAACCTGAAAAGTGAGAAGATCACACTAGTTGTCTATGGAGTTGGAGGGATGACCACAAAAGGAAAGACAAGAAGATACCTTTTAAGAGTCAGAGTCAAAACCCCCCAGGGAACACAGAAGGCTCATCAACTCATCTGCTACGGCCTTAACAAGATTGCCAAAGTAAATCAAGTTATTCAACCAGAGCAGCTGAGGAAGTTCTTCCCGGATACTGAACTGGAGGATCTGAGAAGACCAGAAACCATAGACCTTCTCATCAGTCACAGAGAAGGGAGACTGGCCCCTCAAAGACTGAAGATGGTAGGAGATCTTGTTCTCTGGGATAGTCCTCTGGGGAAAACTGTGGGTGGGGCTCACCCTGACCTCTTTGAAGGTGTTGATGTCACGGCTCACAATTGCAAAACACACTTTGCCCGCTCCATGAGAACAACTGCAGTGAAGTACATGGAATTCCCCAGTGCACCTAACAGTAGGACAGCAGTTGCTGCCAGAGAGTTCCTGGACTGGTGGAAATGGGAGCGTATTGGAGCAGCCTGTGAGGCTGGGGGATGTCTCTGTGGTAAATGTCCACCAGGAGGGAAGGAAATGTCAATAGTTGAGGAAAAGGAGCTTGAAGTTATAAGACAAGGCCTCACCTATGTCACATCAGATTCCCATAGCAGTGCTCCCCACTGCTATGGGAATCTGCATGACACAAAATACCCCTGGATTGCAGATCCATCCTGTACAGGAAAGGAGTGGAAGCAATTTTCCTGAGAACAGAGAGACAACTCAACAGAGAACCTGAGTGGAAGGAAGCCTATACTGCCCAAGTCCACGAGATGGTGGAGAGGAGAGCTGCCGTAAGACTGACAAATGAGGACCTAAACAGTTGGAAAGGACCTGTATGGTATGTGAGCCACTTGGTGGCGCCAAATCCTCATTCTGTGTCGACTCCAGTGCGCCTTGTGTGGAACAGCAGCCAAAAGTTTCAGGGGCTGAGCATGAATGACCTATTACTGAAGGGGCCTGATGTTCTGAATCCCATACGGGCAGTTCTGCTGAGATTTAGAAAAGGAGTGTATGCAGCTCTAGGTGACATAAAAAAGATGTACAACTCAGTGTGGTTGGAGGACCGGGAGATGCATCTCCATCGGTTTCTCTGGAGAGACAACCAAGAAGAGGGCATTATGGCGTACGCTATAACCAGAGTGAATATTGGTGATCGACCAGCAGGGTGTATTGCACAACTGGCAATGCGGGAGACTGCAAAGTTACCAACGTTCATCCACCTAAAGGAGGAACGACGAGTTATAGAGGAGGACAGTTATGTCGATGATATCCTAACATCCAGCAATGATCTAAAAAGTTTAGACAAGACGACAAAAGGAGTGGAAGAAATCCTGAATGCGGGAGGGTTTTTCCTCAAGCAATGGATTCGATCAGGGCAAAGTGGGAGGCAGACACAAGCACAATTGGGAAAAGAGAAAGTCTTCATACTACCGAATCAGAGGAGAGAGGAGGACAACAAGGCTCTTGGTGTCGGCTACCTGGTGGAAGAGGACAAGCTCCATGTAATGACAGCCATTAATTTTTCAAGGAAGAAAAAGAAAATAAGACTTGGTCAGAATCTTCTTGAAGACGAGGTAAAAACGAAAACTCCTAATCCCTTGACCAGAAGAGAATTACTAAGCCAAGTGGCAAGCCTGTATGACCCAATGGGATTCGTCACACCAACTAAACAAAAAGGAGCCATCCTGGTAAGGAAAGCCTTCCAAGAAGGTGGAGGTGGGGGCAGGACCAAAGACACTTGGGACAAACCACTGTGACAGGCTTAGAGAGGAAGCGATCAAGCTGTTTGAGGAGTATGCGCGCCTTGGTCACTTTACCTTTCATAGAAGCCTCACAGCAGTTGGTTGGATCGGTAAGCCGTGGGGAATAACATTCTCGGATGGAAGTGACAAAAGCTACGGTGCTGTGGTGTACTTCCGGTGGGAAACACACCAAGGTGTCCAAGTTAGATTCGTTGAGTCAAAGCTCACTCCACTTGATCAAAAAGGAGACCCAGTTAAGGCAGAAATGTGTGGTGCAGTTTTTGCAGCTCGACTTCGGAAATACATTGAGAAGCACAGCCAAATGGAAATAGACTGCTGGTACCACCTAGTGGACAGTCAAACTGTACTTGGAGCCATTCAGAGGGACAGTTATGGGTATCAAACATTTTTTGCTAATAGAGTTGGAGAAATCCAAAAGGCTGGACACATAGGAGACTGGTGGTGGATATCAGGTGATCTCAATATTGCTGACTGCATAACAAGAGGTGCTGGACCTGAAGATCTTCAAGAGGACTCTGAGTGGCAAAAAGGGCCACGATTTCTAAAGCAACCTGTCGAAGAATGGCCAGTAAAGTCAGCAAAAGAAATTGCTGCTATTGCCAAAGAAGGAATCAACAAGTTTGAAAGGAAAGCCTTCTCCAGTGCTGTCACAAGAGCTCAGTCAAAGAGGGAGAACACTCTGTGCAAAGAGAAGGAACCAGGAGGCCTTCAAGCAAACATTCCTGCCCGAAGAACACCACCTGGATCAGCAGTCAAACATCTCATAGACCCAACAAAATTCAGCAATTTAACCCGACTAGTCAGAGTTATTGCCTGGGTATGGAGGGCTGCCACAAAGTGGAAACAGGAGGCGAGAAACATGAACACAAATGGAAGGAAAATTAAAGTGATTTTCACACAAGAGGTGAGATCTGCAGCCAAAAGACTCACACTCACACTCACTGTGGAAGAGTATGATGATGCACTCAGGGATGTTTTCCTTGCCGAACAAGAGGGTGTAATATTTGATGATACCACTCTCAACAGGCTTGTTGTGTATAAAGATCAAGAATCAGGACTTCTAATGTGTGGTGGAAGGATTCAAAGCTTCAATGAAGACAAAACAGCTGTTCCCATCCTCCCATATAAGTCCTGGGTCTCAACACTTCTGGCACAAGAGACTCACAAGGTAAACCACGATGGGATTGCTGGAACACTCATGGAAATGAGAGGACAGGCCTGGGTTGTAAAAGGGAGAAGACTGGCTAAAAAAGTTGTTGACAGCTGCGTGATATGCAGGAAGACCAAGGCAAAGAGGTGTCGACAAATCATGGCTAACCTCCCTATAGAAAGGACACGTCCGGCGCGACCCTTTGAATACACCACGGTTGACTTATTTGGCCCATATGAAGTCAAGGATGAAGTCAAAAAGAAGGTGCGGCTCAAAGTTTGGGGCATCATCTTTTCCTGCATGGTTTCCAGAGCTATTCATACAGACCTTGTGAGTGACCAGTCAACTGAAGGATTCCTGTTGGCCTATAAAATGTTCACAGCCATCCGAGGCCATCCAAGAAAATTGTGGTCTGATCCTGGGAAAAACTTTGTAGGAGCCAGGCCAGCCCTCAAAGAACTTTATCAGTTTCTAAATCAATTGGAAATGTCAGAACTTCAAAATGAAGCCACCAAGCATGGAACCGGCTGGAGCTGGAAGATCCATCCAGCAGACTCGCCACACAGGAATGGAGCAGCTGAGGCAGCTGTTCAGATTGTGAAAAGAGCCTTGCATAATCTGGGAGGAGATGGGACATTCACATGGGGAGAATTTCAAACCTTCCTCTATATGGCAGCTAACCTGGCCAATGAGAGACCCATTGATGCAAGAACTCAGAGTCGGGAAGACTGCATACGGTATATTACACCAAACTCCTTGCTGCTGGGCAGAGCGGCCCCTAAAGGTGACACCTGCAGTTTTGACTTCAAAGGCTACCCATTCAAGAGACTGAAATTTATTCAAACAGAGGTGGATAAATTCTGGAAAAAATGGATTCAATTGGCTGGCCCAAATCTTTTCATCAGAAGCAAGTGGCACACTAGAGAACGTAATGTAGCTGTTTGTGATGTTGTCTGGCTTGCAGACCAAAATGCCCTGAGGGGTCAGTACAGACTTGCAAGAGTCATCAGTGCGAACAGTGACAAGAAGGGAATTGTCAGAGATGTGAACGTGAGGACCTTTCCCAGCTATCCTGTTCCACATGTGAAAGGCATCACACAAGGGAAAAGGCCGGCCACCAGAATCCCTGCCACAATTCTTCAGAGACGTCAGACGTGTGATTGTCATAGTGCCTGTGGAAGAACAGCGGACACAGTCTACAAATGAGGTGAATGGGTGAGCTCCTTGGGTTCAAGAACCAGGAGCTCAAGTGGGAGGTGTCGTGTTCAAATGTCACAGTCCATCTTAGCACCACCCACCAGAGAGGTTCAAGTGAGCAAACCAAGCACTCCCTCAAAGATACTCAGGCCTGCTATAATAAAAACCCCAGACACCTGTGGATCTGGTTTTTTTAGACTGCAACGAACAGTGCAGGAGGAAGCAATCCAGCTCCAGGTTTGACCCAAAGACGCCACTGGTAATATGAAACTGACATGTAAAAGTATTGTAAAAATAAGGATAAGTTGAGAACTGTTAAGAGAAGCACTTTATATATAGTAATATGTTTGTTCCATTAGTTGAGCATTAAACAATTTAACTAAAATGTTTAAAGCTTAAAATATTAATTTTGTTATTAACTTTGGTTTGAAACTAAGCATATTGTGCTTATTTTTCTTTAAGGTTATCAACCTATTCAGCTATGCTATTCATCTAATCATCTTTTCAACCATCCACCTGCTGGTACTTTATAGTTTATTTCCATCATCAGCAAAGAACATGAATGAGTTGTTCCGAGCGTCCTTTGGAGTGAACCTGAACATTTCAAGTTGGGTTGAGCTGGATAAGTTGCGATAACTTGACAGCCACGCTCCAGCTGGCACCCTGCCAAGAGCCGCTTTTGTTACGTAAAGAGAGCCATCACCGATGCACTCTGTGGGGTTGGACGCATGGGCTCGCTGACCCTGCTGCTGCCTGCAAGGCAGGCGTCCCAAAGCAGGGACACTAGGGGATGGGGAAACACGCATCAACACGCAGGACAAAGATCTGCGTTTCTCTGCTGCTACAGCCTCGCTGCGTTGGGTTTTTAGTGTCCCTTTCACCTGTACCATATAAAATGTGTTCCTACGAAGTTGATCAGCTGCTTTCAGAATCAGTATCGTGTTTTTCCCCAGCTTTGAACAGGGAAAACATTTTTTTATTTACAAAAAGAAAAGTTTGTCAAAGTTATGGTCACCAAAAATTACAAAAAAAAACAGAAGAACAAAAGTACAGACATATAGTTTGAACAAATGTGCAACAATAATATAAACAGAAAACTCATGAAAGCATTTCCATTTATATATTCCGTTTATTTACACATAAAAAGTTATTGCAGAATCACAACCAAGTGGGTAAGTGTAAAATAATGACACATTGTTTTTTGTCTGCTTACACATTTGTTCAAACTATATGGCTGTACTGTCTTTTTTTGTAATTTTTGGTGACAATAACTTTGACAAACATTCTTTTGTAAATAAATAAATGTTTTCCCTGTTCAAAGCTGGGGAAAACACGATTCTGATTCTGAAAGCAGCTGATCAACTTCGTAGGAACACATTTCATATGGTACAGGTGAAAGGGACACTAACAACCCAACGCAGCCGAGGCTGTAGCAGCAGAGAAACGCAGATCTTTGTCCTGCATGTTGATGCGTGTTTCCCCTTACTCCAGTCTCCCTGCTCTGGGACGTGGATGGCCCCGCCCACTTTCATTCAACAGACGGACATGAAAGAGGGAATAACGAAATAAACAGCTTGTTAACTTCGTAGGAACATGGCTGTAGCTCTGCAATGTCTTTATGTGGTACAGGTGAAAGCAGTAATAACGAAATAAATGGAATATAAAACGGAAACGCTTTCAAGCGTTTTCTGTTTATATTTTTTATTGCACATTTGTTAAAACTTGATGGGTGTACTGTCATCTTTTATGTCATTTTTGGTGACGTTACAGTGCAAACAATATTTGAACTAGTTTTTTTTGTAAATAAACAGAACTTCGCCACATCTGAGAAGGATCTAAAACTGTCTTATTGTATTGTTGATGTCTCTTATTGCTTTTTGCTCCTATTGCACATCCTTTTCATGTTGTAAATCCAAGCACATAGCGGTTGAACATTGTAACAGTGGATGTCACTCATAGACTCATAGGAACTGTGCAGCCTTGCAGACAGGAGCAGGGTCAGCGAGCCCACGCAACCCACCACCTAGAGTGCGTCAGTGATGGCCCTTTTTACCTAACAAAAGCAGCTGTTCACAGATGATTCAGGGTCTCAGCTAGCCGAGCAGATCATTTGACCACCTTCTAGTAGAAATGGGTATATTTAGAAAACCCAGTAGTTCTAGTGTTAAATAACTCAAATGGACATTGATTGACTCACCTCATGTGCTCCAGTTGGTTTGGTAAAGAGAGTGACCTCACAATCAGGCGCCATTTTGAAGGCTCTTGCCTCAACTACTGATTAATGGGAGTAGGGGAGTTTGTAGTGGGTTCGGTATTTAATTTGGAGTTATATTATTGTTTGGTGGAATAGGAGGAGTGCAATAGCACAGATTATTGAGTATTGTTTGTTTGTATTATGTTTATGTATTTGTGTGATTTATTTCTTATGTGTATGAGTGTTTGAGTTTAGAGCTTCCCTATGCAGCCAGTGGAGGAGTCTGGACCGGGCAGGCACAATATAAAAGGACGGGTTCCCTCGTTACCAGAGAAAGGGAGGAGGCTGTTGCAGGAAGGCTGCTGCACATGGGCTGTGGACCGCTTGGACTTTTAATTTCATTTTGTGTTATTTTGTTTGGTTGATTTAGTCTTATGTTGTTCACCGGGTGAAAATTAAAGTAGCTCTTCGCACCATTTCTGCCTTACTCATACTGTGTCTCTATCCGCTAAGCGGTCGTTCCAACACCTACTGATGATGGCTAAAAACAATTCAAAGATATATTGTAACATTCAGCTGCCGCGCCGCTAGAGGTGCTCCTGTGTTTTGATGTGAGTAATCACCTGAGTTTTATTTCCTATCTGTAATGAGTTGATGATAACCACCTGCCTTTAGGAGTATTTAAGGCACAGCTTTGTTTGAACACATTGTTGGTGTGTACACACGGTAGTAGCTGGATGCTACGCCAATGTTACAGTTAAAGAGAGTTTTCGATGCAGTGAAGTTTTTGGGTTTTTGGATGTCTTGTTTCCTGTCAAGGTTTGTGAGTGTCTTGTGTTCATGTTTAGGTTTTGCCCGTAGTGTTACGGAGCGTTTTAGGTTTATGTAAGTGATAGTGTTTTCCTGCATTGCAGTGATTTTTAGTTATTGCGTTTTGTGTTGGAACTGAGTCCTGCTTTGCAGTGGTTTTGTGTTTAATAAACCGATTTATGTTAGCTAATTCCTGTGTGGGTCGTGCATTTAGGGTCTTCTCTCTCCCGGTTTCCCTGCGACCTGGTCAGCCGGTTGCGGCCAGGTTTCTGTGTGAAGGGTTACTCGCAGAGTTTTTTATTAGTTGTTGGCCGCGGTGCCAAAATCCTCGGCTCAGTGAGAGCACGCTCCTCCTCCTGGCTCTGTGAGAGCCGTAGCTTCCCTGTTCAGAGCGGGTGTTGTTGTTCCTCAATCGCCACTACATCTCCTCCTGTCCACAGTCCTCAGTTAAACCCCGCCGGTTCGGAACCGAGCTCGTAACCTATAGACAATCTGCACCCTGAAAATGGGTTTGGTGTGTTTTTGCAATAGGCAAAAGGCTAAATTCTATTTATTATATACTGCACTCTATATTTACAAAATTAATAAATATATTATAACTATGACAATAATAATAATTATATTATAAAAATAAGCAACAAAGCAAAATTTATGAACATACTGTATACAGTAATTCTAGAGTTATAGACATATGCAGTATTGAAGACTCAAATTAAACAATTTAATTACTGTGTTTTAACATAAAGCAACATGACTGTGTTCTAGTAAAAACATATTTTCATTTGCAGGCACTATTTTTTTCTATGCTCTACATGTTTCATTTTTCTTATTTAAATACAGACTTTTGTTTAAACATGCATTGTATATAATTTGCACTGGGTTCACATTATCTATAAATCAGACATGGAAAATTAAATGTTTCTTTTTGGTCTTGTGGTTCACCATGGCACAAGAAACACACACACACACACACACACACACACACACCTTTCTCTCAGATTTGCTTATACTGTGATTTTAGCTAGTTAGCTAGAAAGTGTAAAATATGAAATATATGAAATTAATTACCACTGATTTGGCTGTAATACCCTCCACCCCTTCCTCAGCACCACCCTCTATCTTAACTTCCTAAATTAATTATTTGGGCTCTTTTATATTCAAGTTCCAAAGAGCTTCTTGTGGAGATATGCAATGCCAAATAATTTTTCAACCGCTGAAGACAACATCCGCTTTTTGATTGAGTCTAGGAATTTAATCAGCTGTCTCTGAGGCAATATTCTCATTTCACACTTAGACTGTGTGTCAGTGCTATTGCCAGCCACTGTGCTACACATAAACACATGCACACACTGATATACAGACACAAATAGTTTGAGTGACAGAGAAAGAATGTGAAGGTCCCACTCCACCTGTAGCTTTGATGAGTCATTTCAGTGGACAGGAGACAAGGAGAGGAGAGATAGGGAGGAAATGAGACTATACAAAGTGGGGATAGGCAAGAAAAAAGAGTGTGTCATTGTGTTGGCTGGAGAAAATGTACTGTATAGTGAAATATGATAAGAAATGACATAAAAAGACAACAAATGTGTGCAATGACTGTTACTAATGGCTTATAACATTTCAAAGATATAGACAATCTGCACCTTAAAAAACTAAGCATAAAATATAAATGCGCTCTATGTTACAGATGCAGCGGTTCATTTTCGCTGATTACAGTTGACATACACACGCTGACCCTCCTCATACCAGTGCCTTTCCAGCCAGTTATCAACAGCTCCCCTTCTTGTGCTGTCTGCAATGGGTGTTAAACGTGCTAATGTGGCCACCCACATTTTTAGCACAAATGATGCAATTCCAGGGTAAAACCAAAAGGTGGAGCTTTGATCACAAAAGCTTAGTGTCTGACCTGCGTAATCAGGGAAAGTACTAAGCATAGAAGACATTCTGAGAGCAGACCTTAGAACTGATTGTGTGATATCACAAACTGTTTGGTAGATAGACAGAGAGACAGACAGACAGAAAGTCAGCAGGCCCCTTACAGCCTCAACTAAAAAGCTGAGAAATTGCAAATTGATCAGAACTGCAAATTGAAATTGGACTTTACAAATGTACCTATTGAAATCCCTAATTTCTCTTTGTATATATTTGGTTATATGCACTTGGATGTAGTGTGTGTCAGCCTGCATGCTTCGGGAACTACTTTCAATTTAAAAAGAGCATTTGACTCTAAACAACAGAAGCCTCCTTTCAGGCAGAACGGCCAATATACAAACCTCGTCAGACTGCTTTTTCATCTGCACCTTCTCCCCAAGAGTTCTACAGTGTTACTGTTACCTGATCTGATTTTGATTTAAAATTAAATACATTTTGATTTAAAGGACACATTTGTGACACATGACTCAAATGGCAACTAATTACTTAACTAATTGGTAGATAATATTTAACCAAAACAACAATTTAGAATCATTTATAATCATCATTCGAGTAATCTTACATGCTTTATATATTCCAGACGAGCATTATTCTGTGCCATGCCTAACCTATTGTAAAGTCAAAAATAAGAAGTTGATAATCTCTCTACAAATAGTATTTATCAATCATCAAACGTATGCATAGTGTTAAATATTAGGGTCAGAGGTTTTTCAGGTTGCTGTAAAATTAAGTGCCAAAGGCAAGACTAAGACCTAGATCTCTGACTTTGAGTCTTTTTTTTTTTTTTTTTTGTTCTGTCCAGCAGTTTAGCAAGCAGCATATATTACGCTGGGGGGGTAAGGGGTGCAACCAGCTGCTGAAACCAAGCAAATCTGTTAAGTAAACAATCGGAGCAAAAATAAAAATAAAAAAAAATAAATAAGAAGCAGGGATGAACCTTAGGCTAACACATTCATAACTAAACAATTTTTGTACTGTGGTTTACCTTGGAGATTAATACTAATACCAATAATAGTGCTAAGGTATGTGCACATACTAATACAAACATATACATACAATATACATACATATGTGCATTATTATACATATCTCATACTACTTAATAAAAGTCATGACATACAACACCAAAAATTCCATATTCACACATTATTCATATTGGTAGTGATAAGTATCAATAATACTTACAGTTGGATTTGGAAAGTGTCCCACTACAAGGTTAGTAAGGCTGTAGCTTAACATTATTCACCCAAAGGGTGAGGCAGACGTTGGTAAATGAACAATGCCACTTGTGGAAGCCAGGGTGATGTGAGGGGCTCGGCCACTACGCCCATCCAGCAAGCAGAGGAAGCAATCCCAGCAGCCAGGGAGCCCACACACCTTCAGTTCCAGGAGGGCAGGTGTTGCGACCCAAGCCGCCCACACAGAGCCCCCCAGGCAGAGGTGCAGCAGCCACAGAGACAGCACCCAAGGTCAGAGTGGGCAAACGGGAGTCAACGCTGTTTGCCCCATGAGAACCAGGGGCAAACACTCCCCCCGGCGGGAGGGTTGGCCTGAAAGTGTAGAGCCCGAGGACCCACGGTCCGTAGGGAGCCCGCCAGAAGATGCCCCCGCGCGCAGAGTGGGGCCCGTCCCCAGTCCACCACCCCCACATGAGCGGAGCGGGGCCTACCCCATCGGCCCGACCTCATCCCCTGGCGCCACCGCGGCCTGCAGCACAAGGCCAGCAATTGGTGGGGTCAGCAGAAAAGAGACCACCCAGGCAGACGATCATCGTACCCCGGGCGAAAAACCGGACCCCCCACACTTCAACCGCACCACACGCATACCAACTCACACAGACGCATACACCCACCCACATGTGCAACACACATCATCACATCAACACATACAAACACCATAGACTCTCTCACAACAAACTAGTCAATCATACGTGAACCAATGCACTCTCAGATACATTCTCGCATCCACACCATTCGCTTGATCACATTCCATGTGGCCCCAGGCAGGGACCGCAGCTCCTCCTGAGCCCCGCCCAACCCCCCCCAACCCGGGGGAGGCAGAGGGCAGCGGAAAAGGCACCCCAGAACCCTGCAACCCAGCTTGGACGTGAGTGTGTGAACTAAAGTGCACTGAAGGTGGGTGACACCTCCAGGAGAACGACCGCTGGCTGACGGTGTGTCCCCCGGACAGTGCCCCCCCTCACCTTATATGTCTTTTTGCAGTTAAAACTGGGTGGTGATCTCTCCACCAGGGCCAGTGGGCGAGGCCACAACTGGCCTCAGCCCCAGGCCCCAGTGAAAGAGCCCTGCCCCGGCCCTAAATGTATTTGTATGTGGCTAAGTATGAGGAACTTTGGGAGATTGCCAATTCTCCAAGGGGTCCAGCAGACAGAGCCATCAATGGGAAGGCTCCGTCTACTGGCCCCCCCCCAGAAGCAGTGTGTATGACTAATGCAATTAAAACTGCAGAGCATCCCACTTGGGAGGGACGGAACCACTTACCGGTAGCCCCGGTCCCTCCATCAGCAGGACGCCCCTTGCAGACCTAAGTCGATGAATGTGGAGAAATGTAGGTGAGAAGCAGAGCACCAGGGTCCTGGCTCTGCTACCCATCCCACCGCTCCCCACAATCCCCAGCCATGAAGAGAAAGCCGAGACCCAGGGACCCATCTTCACCCTTCTTTCACACTTACCCATTCTCTCGCTCAAGTATGCCCATGCTTGCCCCGTGTAGTGCTACACTCAAACCCACACACATACTTTGCGATTGTGCATTGAGGGCCAACTCCCGCCCAGGGCCCAATGAAGGTTGTAGCCTGAGTAGTCTGCAAACCCCCCCTGCAACAGGCCCGAGCAGTCACCAGAGGGTGTCAGACCGCTAGGGCAGGCAGCGCCCCACCCAAGCAGGGGCAGCGCCCCAGGGGAGAGACACCCCTCCGGGCACAGGCAGGGGGCAGGCACCCCCGGAGGGACTCCCCCAGACGCAGGTCACCCAGGTCTCCACCCCCAGGTCCGCCCCCCGCACACCGGCAGGGAGGCCGGACATGCACACGCCAACCCTCAAAATGGCCCTACTCCGGCACAGGACCGCCGGTCTCAGCAGCAACCACACACCCGCTGCAGGAGATCCATGCGGTCAGCCCAGAATGCACCAGTCCTGTTGTCCTGGTTCCTTAGGTAGGCAGGCACCCCCAACCGCCAGTCACCCCCCCACCACTGTGCCAGACATGACGCAGCACCCGAGCCCCACGCATCCTTACCTGGAAATGGAATCAATTAGAGTATAGTTTTGGTCATTGATTTGATGAAGCAGACAATGTGTCTAAGGTGGTATAATCTAACAAGCTGTTCAGGTACTGAGTAATGCTTAATTTTTTTTTTGTTTTCCAGTTCATAAGGATTCAATTCAATTTTTATTTATATAGCACCAAATCACAAAGTTGGCAAACAACAAAGCAAGCCACTTTACAAAGTGAGGTTTAAAACCTCACAAAACTAAACCCAACAAATCCCACATACAGCAAGCATTTAATTTGACAGCAACAGTGGAGAGGAAAAACTCCCTCTCTAACGAGGAAGAAACCTCCAGCAGAACCAGGCTGGATGTGGGCGGCCATCTGCCTCGACCGGTTGGGGTGAGAGGATAGAGAGAGAGAAAAGCACAGCAACAACAACAAGCAACAACAAGCACCAACAGAGCACAGGCAGGATGGTTGGACCAGAGACTGGATACAGGCAGGATGGTTGGATCCGTAGCTGCCCATCACAGACACCAAACTTTGAGTCCAATGAAACCTGTAGGTGAGGACAGAGTAGAGGAGAGAGAGAGAGAGAGAGCGGGAGAGAAGCACAACTACTGGAGAGAAAGAGACAAGGTTAGTTAAACATGGGAGAATGATGGGAGGTTATTGGACAGAAGAGGTAGAAGGAAACAGCTCAGTGTATAAATTAAATCCCCCAGCAGTCTATGTCTATTGCAGCTTAACTAAGAAATGGTTCCTGTGACTAACAATCATTGCCAGTGACCTGAACCATCTCTAACTGTAAGCTTTATCAAAAAGGAAGGTTTTAAGCCTAATCTTAAAGGTGGAGAAAGGGTCAGCTTCTCAAACCTGAAGAGGGAGCTGGTTCTAGAGGAGAGGAGCTTGGTAGCTAAAAGCTCTGCCCCCCGTTCTACATTTAAACACTCTAAGAACCACAAGTAGCCCAGCGCCCAGAAGTTCTGTTCTGCTGGGAGCATAAGGAACTATGAGGTCTTTAAGATAAGAAGTAGCTTTATCATTGAGTACTTTGTAGGTGAGTAGGAGAATTTAAAATTATATCCTACATTTTACAGGCAGCCAGTGCAGAGAAGCTAATGTAGGAGAAATGTGATCTCTCTTTCTAAGTCCTCTCAGGACTCTAGCTGCAGCATTTTGAATAAGCTGTAGGCTTTTTAAGGAGCTGTTAGGACATCCTATGAGTAAGGAGTTACAGTAGTCCAGCCTAGAGGTAACAAATGCATGGATCAGTTTCTCTGCATCACTTTGAGAGAGGATGCTTCTGATTTTAGCTATATTTCTAAGATGGAAGTAGGCGGTTCTGGAGATTTGTTTAATGTATGATGTAAAAGAGAGATCCTGGTCAAAGATGACACCAAGGTTCCTCACAGTAGAATCTGAAGCTAATGTTATGCCATCCAGGAATGAATGCCATCCAGGAATGAATGCTTTCTAATAATCTCACCTAGAGGAGACATGTATAGGCTAAACAGAATTGGACCAAGCACAGAACCCTGTGGTACTCCATAGCTAATCGTTGTGCATGTGGAGAATTTCTCATAAACATGAACAAACTGGAATCTGTTCAACAAATAGGATTTAAACCATTCCAATGCTGTTCCTTTAATTCCAGTGTGTCTGTAATAGAATGTTATACAGAAACTAGACCATTGTCCGAAGCTAATAGAAGATCATTAGTGACTCTAACCAGAGCTGTTTCTGTGCTATGATGTTTTCTAAATCCTGACTGAAAATCTTTGTACAGGTTATTCCCACTCAAGTGGTCAGATAATTGTTTAGCCACGATTTTTTCCAGAATCTTGGAAATAAAGGGTAAATTTGAAATGGGCCAATAGTTGGCTAGTTATCCAAGGTCCAGGGTTGGTTTTTTCAATAGAGGTTTGACCACAGCCACCTTAAAAGCCTGTGGTACATAGCCTAGTTGTAAAGATTGGTTGATTTGATTTAATATGGATGAGCTGATTAAAGGTAGAACTTCTTTGAGTAGTCTGGTTGGGATTGGATCAAAAAGACAAGTGGACGACTTGGAAGAGTTGATTATTGAGGTTAACTCCATATGAGTTATGGGGAAGAAGCTGTCTAGGTAAGACAGAGGATTTAGTAAATTTAAAGTTGCTGGATCTAGACAGTGCTTTCTGTCGTTTGGAAGAAGTGAATGTTTTTTCTAATGATGATAATTTTATTAGTAAAGTAGTTCATAAAGTCATTGCTGCTGATATTTAAGGGGAAAGAAGACTCAACACAGCTATGACTCTTTGTCAGCCTGGCTACAGTGCTGAAAAGAAACCTGGGGTTGTTTTTGTTTTCCTCAATTAGGGAGGAATAATATGTTTTTCTAGCAGCACAAAGTGCTTTTTTATATTTCATTAGACTGTCCTTCCATGCAATGCAGTTTACATTTATTTTGTTGGAACGCCACTGTCTTTCTAGTTGTCTGGTCCTGTGCTTTAGGCTGCGGATCTCTGAGTTATACCACGGAGCTAACCTCCTCTGATTCACTGCCTTCTTCTTCAGAGGAGCCACTGTGTCTAACATTGTACGTAGAGAAGCTGCAGTATCATCTACAAGACAGTCAACCTGTTCATAAGGATTAAGGTGACTGTTCTCTGTGTATCTGCAAGACATTGAGGCAAAAGATGATGGAATCATCTGCTTGAATCTGGCAACAGCGTTGTCAGATAAACATCTGCTATAGTAACATTTCTTTCCAGCTATTGTAGGGTCAATTGTGCTAAATTCAAATGTTAATAAGAAATGGTCAGGTAACAGAGGGTTTTGGGGAAGAACTATTAAATTATCAATTTCAACCCCATATGTCAGGACAAGATCGAGGGTATGGTTAAAACGATGAGTGGGTTCATTTAAGAACTAGGTCAGATAAGAATTTAGAGAATTCATTTAAGAACTCCGAATATGGAGCAGGAGGATGGTAAACAATACAAAACACAACTGGCTTCTGAGTTTTAGAGTCTGGGTGAGAAAGGCTCAGAGTGAGGCTCTCAAATGAGTTAATAACTATGTTTAGGTTTAGGAGTAATTAATAAATCTGATTTATAAATGGCTGCTACTCCTCCACCTCTACCTGTACTTCTTGGAACATGAATAGAACATAGATAGGCTTAGCTTTGATTTGTTTGTGACTTGTATAGTTTAGGTGGTCGTGGAGCAGACACAGTCTCTATGCAATAAATAAGACTAAGAGTGGGTGGCGGCTGTAGAGAACGTGCAGAGAGACGTGTAAGACTGCGACTCTGCGTCCTGGGCTCCACTCTGAGTTGTCACGGAGTGGGGAGGCTAAGCAACATGGCCATGTTACTAGAGAGCAAAGAGGCTCCGTTCAACGTGGGATGGACCCGTCTCTTCTAATCAGCCCAGGTTTTCCCAAAAAAGTGCTCCAATTAGCCACAAAGCCCACATCGTTTGCAGGACACCACCTAGACAACCAGCGGTGGAGCGATGACAGCCGGCTATATATGTCATCGCTGGTCACATTGGGGAGGGGTCCAGAGAAAACTACGGAGTCCGACATTGTTTTGGCGAACGAACACACCGACTCAATGTTAGCTTTAGTGACTTCCGATTGGCGTAACCGGGCGTCATTAGCTCCTGCGTGTATTACGATCTTAGCGTACTTACGTTTATCCTTAGACAGGAGCTTAAGATAAGACTCAATGTTGCCCGCTCTGGCCCCAGGCAGATACTTAACTATGACCGCTGGATTCTCTCACTTTTCAGACTATGGAGTCACCAATAATCAGAGTGGGTTTCTCAGGGGGTGTGTTGATGAGTGGGAAAAATCTGTTTGAAACGTGAAGCGGTTGGTGGTGAACCGTGGGCGCCTGCCTAAAGCTACATTTATTACGAGCCGTGACCCAGTCATTACCCAGCTGCCTGGGACCTGCCGGGGGACTGGTAGCAGCTAAGCTAGGAGGCCTCCGCACCGGCTAAAGGGACCTGGCTAGCTGGCCTGTTTTCTAAGGTGCGAAGCCGAGACTCTAAGTCTAACAACCTCGCCTCCAACCCTGCAACTAGTGTACACCTATTACAGATACCATTACCATCACTAAAGGAGGCAGAGGATAAGCTAAACATAAGACACACCGAGCACCGAACAGAGCGAGAGGGAGAGGAAAAGGGGGAAGCCATAGCAGGAAAGTAAGCTAGGAGCTACGCTAGCGGAGAAAACACTTAGATAACAGGGAAAATTAGCAGGACATTTAATGAAAGGATGCTTGAGTGTTACAGATGGAGCGGCAAATCTTTGTTGCCTCGTTGCTGCAGGATTTCACACTGATCTTGTCATGACATTAGCATGACTTAGGTATCATTCCACCAAGCCCCCCTGCACCAGTCATGACCCCCCACTGTGATATACTTAATGCGTGGCTGCCTTGTTAACGCCCCCTAAACCTTTTTATGACCTGCAAGAGAGAGAGAGAGGACCTGCAAGAGAGAGAGAGAGAGAGAGATATGTGATGTGTAATCCAGGCCCACAAGCAGATTGGAAGTATATATATATATATATATATATATATATATATATATATATATATATATATATATATATATATATATATATATATATATATATATATACACAAGCAGATTGGAAGTATATATATATATATATATATATATATATATATATATGTTTGTTGGAAGTATATATATATATATATATATATATATATATATATATATATATATATATATATATATATATATATATATACTTCCAACAAACATCCACAAACGGCAACTGCTATCACAACTTGAGATTGACGAGACACAACACAAATGCTACGGCAAGGGGGAGCCAGGACGCCACGTCAGAGGGGAGGTTTCACCATCTCCCCAACCGGAAATTGGGTACGAAGCCCCAATAAGCACAGATACGCTGAGCGAGGCAGCGACTGACCTGAAAGATAAGATCATGGCGAGATTAAACAGGCAACCCCGAACCCCACTACAACGGCTAAGTGAAGTACCATCAGAAAGTCTCATGGAAGATGTGAATGCAGCATTGAGAGCGATCCCTACCACAACAATCACAGAAACCAATGAGCTGATATACGCTTCAGCATCAGTGATCCTAGAGATGCTTGGCAAAAATCAAGGCAGCTCGGAGGGAAGTGAGCCAAATGACAGAGGCCCAGAGAGGTGCAATGAAAAGACCAATGCCTAAGAGGTACAGCCAGATGACCATACCTGAAGCACTCGAAACTGCCAAGCAAAGGCTACAAGCCTTGGCCAGCCGCCTAAAGAGATACACCAGAGATAACGAAGCCAGACGAATCAACCGGCTGTTCGCAACACAACCTGCGAAAGTGTACTCTCAATGGCAGGGTAATAACAACAGAGCAGACCCACCAAGGCTGGAAACTGAACAGTACTGGAAGGGTATATGGGAAAGGGAGGCATCACACAACAGTGATGCACAGTGGCTGGTGGATCTGAGGGAAGACCACAGCAACCTCCCTGAACAGAATCCAGTGACTATCACAGTGGCAGACATCCAACATAGAGTCTCAGGTATGAAAAACTGGACAGCACCTGGCCCTGACATGATCCACGCCTACTGGCTAAAGAAGCTCACTGCAATCCATGAGCGCCTGGCAGCACAAATGAACCAGCTGCTAAGGGATGGGACTCACCCTGAATGGCTAACCGAAGGGCGAACGATCCTGATAATGAACGATCCCTCAAAGGGCACAGTCCCATCCAACTACCGGCCAATAACCTGTCTCTCCACAACATGGAAGCTCATGTCAGGCATCATCGCAGCTAAGATAAGTGGGCACATGAGTCAATACATGAGCGAAGCACAGAAGGGCATTGGTAAGGATACCAGAGGAGCCAAACACCAACTCCTGGTAGACAGAACAGTCGCCCAAGACTGCAGAATGCGACACACCAACCTGTGCACAGCCTGGATCGACTACAAGAAAGCCTATGACTCAATGCCACACACATGGATCACTGAATGCTTGGAGCTGTACAACATCAACAGAACTCTAAGGGCCTTCATTGCAAACTCGATGAGGTTGTGGAGAACCACCCTTGAAGCCACTTGCCCAAGTATCCATCAAATGTGGCATATACCAAGGAGATGCACTGTCCCCATTGCTGTTCTGCATAGGTCTGAACCCCCTCAGCCAAATAATAAACAAGACTGGCTATGGATACCGACTCCGGAACGGGGCCAGCATAAGTCACCTCCTCTACATGGATGACATCAAGCTGTACGCCAAGAGTGAGCGAGACATCGACTCACTGATCCACACCACCAGGATCTACAGCTCGGACATCGGGATGTCATTCGGGCTCGAGAAATGTGGGAGGATGGTGACAAAGAGAGGCAAGGTAATCCACACAGAAGGGGTCTCACTCCCAGAAGGAACAATAGCAGACATTGAGGACAATTACAAGTACCTTGGAATACCACAGGCAAACGGCAACCTTGAACAGGCAACAAGGAATGCGGCAACAGCCAAATACCTCCAACGAGTAAGGCAAGTCCTAAGAAGCCAGCTCAATGGCAAGAACAAATCCCGGGCAATAAACAGCTACGCTCTGCCAGTGATCAGATACCCTGCGGGAATAATAAGGTGGCCAAAGGAAGAGATACAGACCACAGATGTTAAGACACGAAAGCTCCTCACCATGCATGGAGGGGATACTGCGCAGAACCCTCAAGCTCCCTGGCCTCTGGTAGAGGACCCGAGCTTGGAAAGTGGATGAGACCACCCGCGGAGGGTGAGAATAGAGTGTGTGTATATATATATATATATATATATATATATATATATATATATATATATATATATATATATATATACGGAGCGTTTAGTTTAGATAGTGAGTTAGGTTGTTAATCGTTTTCCTGCAATGCAGTGATTTTTAGCTCTTCCTTTGTGTTGAACTGAGTCCTGCTGTGCAGTGAGTTTTTGTTGTATTTAAATAAACCGTTAATGTTAATTGTACCTTCTGTGTTGGGTCGTGCATTTGGGGTCTCCCCCTCTCCTGTGTTCCCTGCGACCTGGTCTGCCGGTTGCGGCCAGGTGTCTGTGTGAGGGATTACACAGAGAGCTGTGTGCTGGAAGCACGTCGGCCGCAGAACAACGTCAGCGGAGTGTGGCGGGGGCTGAGAACCATCACTGGATACAAGGAGCTCAGCACTCAGGCTGAGGGAGACCAGAAGTGGGTTAACGACCTAAATCTAGTTGCCCACCCCCACCCTGTCTCCACCGCTGCATTCAACAACAAAGCCCACAGCCCCCCCTCCCCCCTCCATCCCTCACACTGCCCCTCACAAAAGCCCAGGCGAGAAAGCAGCTCAGCAGAACCAAGGCAAGGAATGCGTCGGGACGAGATGGCATCATCTCCAGGCTGCTCAAAACATGTGCAGATGAACTGTGCAGCATTATGCTGTACATGTTCAGTCTGATTCTGAAGCTGGGGAAGGTGCCACAGCTGTGGAAGACATCTCTACCGACTGACCTCAAGCACTACAGACCGGTGGCGCTGACCTTTCATCTGATGAAGACGATGGAGAGGCTGGTGCTCACCCATCTTCATCCAATGGTGAGCCAATCAATGGACCCGCTGCAGTTCGCCTACCAGCCCGGTATCGGAGTTGAGGATGCTGTCATCTTCCTCCTGAACAGAGCTGAGAATCATGTTCTTTGACTTCTCCAGTGCTTTCAACTCTATCCAACCGTTGCTGCTGAGGGACAAGTTGGTGCACTAATAACAAGTTCTGGAATAATATATGTTCTACTTTATTCAGAATGACAAAAAATACAAATTTACAACTAATACAATATAGAATTATTTATAGAACACATCATACAGGACAAAGGATGTTCCAAATGGGTCTCACAAACTCAAACATTTGCCCTCACTATACAGATAATACAGCAGAGAGATTCCTACATGCATTCTGGTAATGTTCACCTGTGCAGCAATTTTAGCAAAGAGTATGTGAACACTCAACCTGGTAAAGCTGTTCAATCCCAGCAGACCCTACACTTTGTCTTTTAGGAGACCTAAGTGGGCTTGACCTAGAGACAAACTCATCATACACACTACTTTCTGCCCTCTGTGTCGCAAAAAAATCATCCTCATGAACTGGAAAACTAAAAAGAAATTAAGCATTACTCAGTACTCGAACAGCTTGCTAGATTAAATCAAATCAATAACCAAAACTATACTATATGATTCCATTTCCAGGTAGTGATGCGTGGAGCTCTGGTGCGGCACCGTGTCTGGCGCAGTGGTGTTGGGGGTGTCTGGTGGTTGGGAGTGCCTGGTGGAGCAGAGGTGGGCCTCTTGCCGGTGTGTGTGTGTGTGTGTGGGGGGGGGGGGGGGGGGTCACTCCAGGGGTGCCTGCCTGTGCCTGTAGGGGTGTTTCTCCCCTGGCACGCTGCCCCTGCTCGGGAGGGGCGCTGCCTGCCCTAGCGGTCCAACGCCCTCTGGTAACTGCTCGGGCCTCTCTGCTGGTCCCGGTGCCTTGCTTCCTAACTACATCTCCACATTCATCCACTTAGGTCGGCGAAGAGAGTCCTGCTGATGGAGGGACCGGGGCTACCGGAAAGTGGTTCCGTCCCTTCTAAGTGGACTGGAGGTGTCACCCACCTTCAGTGCACTTTAGTTCCACACACTCATGTCCAAGCTGGGTTGCAGGGTTCTGGGGTGCCTTTTCCGCTGCCCTCTGCTTGCCCCGGGTTGGGGGGGTTGGGCGGGGCTCGGGAGGAGCTGCGGTCCCTGCCTGGGGCCACATGGATGGCAGGCCAGAGACCTACCCTCCCCATGAATGAAAGCGAATTGTGTGGGTGCAAGAATGTATCTGAGAGTGCGTTGGTTCACGTATGATTGACTAGTTTGTTGTGAGAGAGTTTATGGTATGTGTGTGTGTGTGTGTGTGTGTGTGTGTGTGTGTGTGTGTGTGTGCGTGCGTGTGTGTGTTGATGTGTGTTGCACATGTGGGTGGGTGTATGCGTCTGTGTTTGTGTGAGTTTGTATGCGTGTGGTGCGGTTGGAGTGTGGGGTATCCGGTTGTCCGCCCGGGGTACGATGATCGTCTGCTTGGGTGGTCTCTTTTCTGCTGACCCCCACCAATTGCTGGCCTTGTGCTGCAGGCCGGTGTAGTGCCAGGGGATGAGGTCGGGCCAATGGGGTAGGCCCCGCTCCACTCGTGTAGGGGTGGTGGACTGGGGGCGGGTCCCACTCTGAGCGCGGGGGCATCTTCTGGCGGGCTCCCTACGGACCGTGGGTCCTCGGGCTCTACTCGTTCAGGCCGACCCTCCCGCCAGGGGGAGTGTTTGCCCCTGGTTCTCATGGGGCGAACAGCGTTGACCCCCGGTGGCCCACTCTGACCTCGGGTGCTGTCTCTGTGGCTGCTGCAGCCCTGCCTGGGGGGCTCTGTGTGGGCGGCTTGGGTCGCAACACCTGCCCTCCTGGAACTGAAGGTGTGTGGGCTCCCTAGCTGCCAGGATTCCTTCCTCCACTTGCTGGATGGGCGTAATGGCCGAGCCCCTCACATCACCCTGGCTTCCACAAGTGGCATTGTTCATGCACCAACGTCTGCCTCACCCTTTAGGTGAATAATATCAAGCTACAGCCTTACTAACCTTGTAGTGGGACACATTCCAAATCCAACTGTAAGTATTATTCATACTTATCACTACCAATATCAATAATGTGTCAATATGGAATTTGTGATGTTGTATGTCATGACTTTTATTAAGTAGTATGGGATATGTATAACAATGCACATATGTATGTATATGATATGTATATGTTTGTATGGGTATGTGCACATACATTAACACTATTATTGGTATTAGTATTAATCTCCAAGGTAAACCACAGTACAGTTGGTTTGGTTAAACAGTTGTTTAGTTATGAATGTGTTAGCCTAAGGTACATCCCTGCTTCTTATTTATTTTGCTCCAATTGTTTACTTAACAGATTTGCTTCGTTTCAGCAGCTGGTTGCACCCCTTACCAGAAAAAAAAAAAGATGAACACCCAAGTATTTAAAACCCCCTGTCTTCCAAATGAGGCCCCCCGGGAGTCTGGGATGACCTTTTTTCCAGCTCCCAACTGCTATGGCCTCACTCTTGTTCCAATTCACCTTGGCAGAGGATACTTAATTAAAACGTTTAACAGTTTTTTCTAGCATGTTTATGTCATGTTGTGTTCTGACAAGAACAAAAACGTCATCTGCATTGGCTGATAAAACAAGACGTAATGTGCAGTCGGGTAAAAACAAACCATCAACGGAGGACCGGATTTTACATAAAAGAGGCTCAATAGAGAGGGCGTACAGCATCCCTGAGAGGGAGCAGCCCTGTCTGATGCCTCGGCCCATTTTTAAAAGGAGCACATAGCCCACCACTGATCTTCAGCGCACTCTCACTACCTTGGTACAAAACCCTGATCATGCAATAAGTCCAGAGCTGAGTCCAAACTTCTCTAGAGTTTTCCAGAGGAAGGGGTGTTCAACTCGGTCAAAAGACTTGTTTTGGTCAAGTGAAATCAAGCCCAAGTCTATGCCCAATGAACCAGAGAGATCCAGGATATCTCGAATTAACATAACATTATCAGTGATTAGCCTACCAGGCACACAGTATGTCTGGTCCTGATGAATGATCTGGTCTATCACCTCCCGCAACCTGTTAGTCAGAGTCTTGGACAGGATTTTGTAGTCGGTACACAGGAGTGAAACAGGACGCCAGTTCTTGACATCCTGAAGGTCCCCATTCTTAGGCAGCAACGTCAGGACGGCCCGTCTGCAGCTGAGAGGCAGGAGGTTCCCTGCCAGACTCTCATGAACCACAGAGAGAAAGTCTGCTCCGAGGTCACACCAGAATGTCCACAGTGAGGCCATCCAGCCCTGAAGCTCTCCTTCCCTTAATGCCCTGCAAGGCTATAGACAACTCCTGCAGAGAAATGTCCATGTCCAGGGCATCGTTGGTCTCCTCGGACACTTGGGGAAGATCCCCACAGAAGAAGTAATTCCCTCCTCATCCTCAGTGTACTCATTCTGAAAAAGATCCCTGTCAAATTCCACCACCCTTCTCCTGATGTCACCAGGCTCTTCCAGGATGACTCCATAAGCTGAGGATTGACCTATTTTGACCGTTACGTTTCTCCAGGCTGAAAAAAAATCTGGAAGGGACATCCATATCAGTCATGCTCTGAAACCTAGAACGGACCAGCGCCTCCTGTGTTCTGGTGCCCAATAGGTTGTCAAGAGTTGCCTTTTTGGATTTGAGGACTTCGATGTGCCTCTTGTTTCCTGTGGACTCCACCATGTTTTGTAATTCCACAATATCCTTCCCAAGATCCTTCATTGACCTGGTAATGTCCCTTGTGACATTGAGAGTATACTGTAAACAAAACTGTTTTATCTCAACTTTTCCACAATCCCACCTGTGTCTCAGATTTTCAAAATCAGACTGTCTGGTTCTAAATTTTTCCCAAAAGCACTTAAAACCATCCTTAAAACACTGATCCAGCAGCAGTGAGATGTTAAAATGCCAGTATGCACTGCTATGCTTTATGTTGTTGATAAAAACATGAATTAAAACCATGGCATGATCACTAAAACCAGCAGGTCTGATGAAGCAGTACCTAAAAACGTTCAGATGATACTTAAAAGCGTAAAACCAGTCAAGTCTCGCTAAAGAGACCAATTTGTCTCTAACGTGAGACCATGTGTACTGCCTGTCCTGCCCATGAAGTCTCCTCCACACATCCACCAGCTCGTGCATCTTTAGGACACGGCTTAAAAGCTGCTTTGATGGAGAATGTGGCTCCATGTGGTTTCTATCCAGATTATCATTTTCAGTGCAGTTAAAATCACCGTCTAAAACCAGAAAAACCTCCTGAGAGGAGTTGCAGTCTGAGATGTCACTACCAGGAGTAGAGCTCTCGTGCTTACTGAGGTCTGCCTCTGCCATATTTTATTTCCTCAGCCTCCCTCTGACCTTCTTCACCGAGGCTTGTTGTTCTTGGGAGCCACTCATAGTCGATTTACACTTTCTTTTTCCAGTTGTGGCCTTTTTACAGCCCTCAGTTTCACTAACCACTGACTCAGTGTCAACAAGTGTCTCAGTGACATCACAGCTTGTTGTCTGCTCAACCGTCACATCCTCCATTACCACAACCTGTTCTTCAGAGGTTGTTGCTTGATCTGCCCCCTGTGCCTATTAACCCCGGCCCTGCACCGTGTCCATCATCGCGCTGTGGTTCTGATCCAACCTCCGCTTGTTTCTCAGCACCACCCCCCTGCTTCTGTTCACCAGCATCCACACCATCCTCCGCCTGCTGCCCAGCACCACCACCATCACCCTGCTTTTGTCCACCTGCTTCTGCTTCACCTTCAACTTGTTTTGCTGCCTCCTCCTCACCTTGTTCCCTTTGTTCATGCATGAAGTCCTCAGGACACGCCCTGATAAGGTGTCCTTCTCTCCTACAACCAAAGCACTTCATGGTCTCAGATGTTACAAAAAGAATATAATCAAAACCAGGTTAAGGTCCTCATCCTTTTTGTTCAGCACCATGTACGTCTGCCTCCTGTGTGAGACCACATGTCGAAGCGCTGGTTGTTTACATCCCGATGGTAGCTTCCTGAAAGGCGAGACAATTTTGCGACTTAGCAGTTCGTCACTAATAAATGGTGGAATGTTCGACAAAGTCACTTTCTTCGCAGGCTGCGTCAGGGGAGATACGGGAACAAATGAGTCGCTAATGACGACGCCGCTTTGAACCACGGAGTTAACTTTTTCAACGCTGTCAAGGAAGATCACCACCAAGCCGCTCATCCTGGCGGCGGACTTGAAGCTTTGTGCAGTGCGGTTGCTGTGGCCACTGTAGTAGTGGCCACAGCAACCGCACATTCATTGATAGAAAAGCGAGAAGCAGCGGCGATCTACAGGCCTTGCTTCTGCTTTAGGTTGGTAAACAGCATACCGACGCCGGGTAACCTGACCTTTGTCTGGGCAGGCTCTGACTAAATGTCCTTCTTTGCTACATCCAAAGCACTTCATAGTCTCTGACGTTATGAACAGAACATAATCATCAATTCTGAGCCTAAAACCCAGATTCAGCTCTTCGTCTTTGTTGTTAAGGACCATGTACACCTGACGCCTGTGAGAAATCACGTGAAGCAATTCCAACTGTTTACAGCCTGATGGCAACTTTTTAATGGGAGAGACAATTTTTCCGTGCCTAGACAGTTCTTCGCTGGTCGTCGCTGATGAAAAGTGGGACGTTGGATACAGTTACCTTTTTAGCAGGTTGCGTAAGAGGAGAGACAGAGATGGAATTGCTGTTAATAATAAGGCCGTGTTCGATGACTTTGTGAACTTAGTCCACACTGTACAGAAAAATCACCACTGCTCCGTTCATCCTCGTCGCCAATTTTAGGCTGAGCGGACCGACCACTGTAGCCACAGCAACCGCACACTCCTCCACGGAAAAACGAGAAGCAGCGGCGATCCTCAGGCCGTGCTTCCGCGTTAGCTCGGTGAATAGCATGTTAGCACCAGTTGGTGGTCTGCACCTGCAGATGCCGGTCGGTGAAAAAACACGGCTAAAACCCTCAAAAACACGCCCAAACCTTGATATGTACACACCCAAACAATAAACCAACCTTCACCGAAAACACCCTCATGAGCAAAATGTAAATTATAACTCGAATGTACATCAAAAAACTAGTTAATCTCTCCGTTAACAGTCTCACACACCACCTCACTCAGAGAGAGAGAGAGAGAGAGAGAGAACGCAAGGGTCTACATAGGACAAGGGACAGAGAAAACAAGTGGCGAGTCTTTGGTCACAGCAGCTTTTTACAACTGTGTTTTTTGGTCAAGCCCATCCCTTTGTGTGGTCCAATCAGGATGGCTGACGTCCAAGTTCCTCCACTGTTTGTCGCGTGTATCAGCGGGGAATCCGGACGGTTCAGCGGGGGAGCCAGGTATGGTTCCCCAGCCTTGCAACTAGATTAGGCGCTCAAATCTGAAATCTCTCTCCAACTCACTACAGTCAGCATGAAGATGTTACATCTGGCCTGGTAGCGTAGTTGGTAATGGTTTGCCCTTAGAAGACAAACGTCTGCGGTTCGATCCCTGCCCGCGGAATCAGGTGTGACCATGAGCGAGTCTCTTTACACGAACTCCCTGAGCGCCGTTCACTATGGCAGCTCACTGCTCCCCGCAGGGATGGGTCAAATGCAGAGAAAACACTTTCCCCACTGTGGGACTAATAAGGGTTAATTTCTTACATGCAGGCCGCGGTACTTTGTTTGTTTGAGCATGTGGGACCTTAATAATAATTCTGTTAATAACAGTTTATACACGAGGTGCCCTAACATAAAGTTGGTAGAACAGCATTTCTATGCTCGTGGACTTAATGCCTATTGAAAAAAAATTTGGTAGGGCTTGTTTGACGTGTTGTAAAGATAATGTGCAGGGGAATGTGTGACCCAAAAGAGGGCAATCCTCAGAGGCAAAGCATCCATTCCAGTTCCTACATTAGTTCCGACTTTATTGAACTAAAAAGATGCAACAACTATGAATACTGCCTTGTACTGATCTGCCCCTTTTCTAGAGGGGCAGATCAGTACAGATTGTACCAATTAAAAATGCGGATGTGTTAACAGTAGCTAAAGCTCTATGTAAACACATCATTCCATTGCATGGCATTCCACAAGTCATTTATTGTGATAATGGACCACACTTTGTAAATGACGCCATTAAACCAAAGGCTACACACTTGGGAATCATTTTCATATCACCCCCAGAGTGCTGGGTTGGTAGAACGGATAAATGGTACAACCAAATTAAGACTGAAGAAAACCATGGAGCAGACAGGGAGACCATGGCCTGAATGCTTAGATTTAGACGGGCTAATACTGTTTGAGATCATCCATGGGAGACACTTTTGCACGCCCCATTTTAACTGATGTGGTAGAAATCAGAAGACACTTACACGCTAGCAGATTGGATGTGTAAAATGTTGAAGGGAAAATAAGTTTTAAATGCAAATGATGTGCCAGGTGGTGTTCTGTCTTTACAGTATTCAACCATTAAGCCAGGTGACCAGATCCTGATAATGGTCATCAAAACAAAGAACTGGTCCCATTCAAGGTGGGAAGGCACTGCCCTATTCACCACACCCACTGCAGTGAAGAACATGCCATGTGGATCCATCAGAGCCACTGTAAAAGGGTTAGGGTTAGGGTTACTCCCACAAACCCTCAAGCACCCTGCTGAGGGTATAAAGCTGGTCCACTGTTCCACGACCAGGCCGAAAACCACATTGTTCCTCCTGTATCCGAGGTTCGACTATCGGCCGAATTCTCCTCTCCAGTACCCTGGCATAGACTTTGTCAGGGAGGCTGAGAAGTGTGATCCCCCTATAGTTGGAACACACTCTCCTGTCCCCCTTTTTGTGAAGAGGTACAACCACGCCGGTTGTCCAGTCCAGAGGAACTGTCCCCCTCGTCCACGCGATGTTGCAGAGGCGTGTCACCCAAGACAGCCCCACAACATCCAGAGACTTGAGGTACTCAGGACGGATCTCATCCACCCCCGCTGCTCTGCCACCGAGGAGTTTACTAACTACCTCAGTGACCTCAGCCTGGGTGATGGGCGAGTCCGCCTCTGAGTCCCCTGCCTCTGCTTCCTCAGCAGAAGGCATGTCGAAGGGGTTCAGGAGATCCTCAAAGTACTCCTTCCACCGTCCAATAAAATCCCCAGTTGAGGTCAACAGCTCCCCACCTCCACTGAAAACAGAGTTGGTAAAGAACTGCTTCCCCCTCCTGAGGCGCCGGACAGTTTGCCAGAATCTCTTTGAGGCCGAGCGATAGTCCTCCTCCAAGGCCTCCCCGAACTCCTCCCAGGCCTGAGTTTTTGCCTCCGCAACGGCACGGGCTGCAGCACGCTTGGCCTGCTGGTACCATCAGCTGCCTCAGGAGTCCCACAGGTCAACCAGACCTGGTAGGACTCCTTCTTCAGCTTTATGGCGTCCCTTACCTCCGGCGTCCACCACCGGATTCGGGGATTACCACCATGACAGGCACCAGAGACCCTGCGTCCACAGCTCCGGACGGCCGCATTGACGATGGAGACAGAGAACATGGTCCACTCGGACTCTATGTCTCCAACCTCCCTCGGAATCTGGTCGAAGATCTCCCGGAGGTGAGAGTTAAAGGTCCGTCTGACAGAGGGTTCAGCCAGGCGTTCCCAACAGACCCTCACAATACGTTTGGGCCTGCCAAGTCGTTCCAGCCTCCTTCTCTGCCAGCGGATCCTACTCACCGCCAGGTGGTGATCAGTTGACAGCTCAGCCCCTCTCTTTACCCGACTGTCCAAAACATATGGCCGAAGGTCAGGTGAAACGACTACAAAGTCTATCATCGACCTCCGGCCTAGGGTGTCCTGGTGCCATGTGCACCGATGGACACCCTTATGTTCGAACATGGTGTTTGTTATGGCCAAACTGTGCCTAGCACAGAAGTCCAATAACATAACACCATTCGGGTTCAGATCAGGGAGGCCGTTCCTCCCAATCACGCCTCTCCAGGTATCACTGTCGTTACCTACGTGGGCATTGAAATCTCCCAGAAGAACGATGGGGTCCCCAGTTGGAGCGCTTTCCAACACACTCTCCAGGGACCCCAAGAAGGCCGGGTACTCCACACTACCGTTTGGCCCATAAGCACAAATGACAGTGAGTAACCTATCCCCCACCCGAAGGCGCAGGGAAGCGACCCTCTCGTCCACCGGGGAAAACTCCAACACATGGCGACTAAGCTGGGGAGCTATGAGCAAGCCCACACCAGCCCGCCGCCTCTCACCGCAGGCAACTCCAGAGTAGAGGAGGGTCCAGCCCCTCTCAAGGAGTTGGGTTCCAGAGCCCAGGCTGTGTGTGGAGGTGAGCCCGACTATTTCTAGCCGGTACCGCTCAACCTCCTGCACAAGCTCAGGCTCCTTTCCCCCCAGTGACGTGACATTCCATGTCCCAATAGCCAGATTGGTTATCCAGGGATTGGGTCGCCTAGGCTCCCGCCTTCGACTGCTGCCCAATCCACTTTGCACCTGTAATGGAAAAGTTTTGCCTTGTGCTATTTCTTATCCAACACACTCGTCATGTGCTGGTTAGGTGCAATACTGAACATTCTTACACAAACAAATAATCTCTTGTGCCCTGACGTACATCAAGTCTAAACATCTGATGCTCCATTTGACTGACTAATAATTTATGATATATGTTTGTCTTTTACACCCGGACTCTGGCTCCATCCTATCTGACTCCCCACCAGACCCAAGGCTGTTAAATCGAATGCATCTTGTCTCGGAAGCTCTGTGTTCCTTCCTTTGGATAACAAGACATGACGATGCAGAAGTGAGAAAGCAAACATTCTCACTCACAGCGAGATAAGGTGGAGCAAACAATTCCATTGCTGCAGAGAGACATTCCACCAGAGCCAGAGAAAGGGGTTAAAAGGCAGAAGCAACTTGAGGATCGTGGGCTCTTTGCATCACACCTTCGTGGTGTGTGCACTGATCTCCCCAGCTGGTTTTTGGTTTGTTGATGTGCACGATCAACAGCCATGCTTTTTATTTGCTTTCCCCATTATTTTTATTTTCTTTATTATTTCAATAAATCGCACAAAAGGACAACTCTCTCTCATCTGCTTCTTTAAGGAAAATTTCCACCACAGAAATTGGCGTCTACGAACAGGATCCGCTGCAGGTCGTCTGGACAGTGTGACCAGGGACGATAGTCCTGAGGACTAGGTTCGCTCAGCCTCCGAACCTCTACAGCTGTTCTGAGTGGGAGGACTGCTCACCCGTCTGGATCGCCTCTGACGGGATCCAACGAACTGAAAATCCAACCTCTACTCGGCCCGGTGAGAGAGATTCTGTTTTGTTGCGGCTTATTGAAAAAAAAAAAAACGGTTTGAATTTGGTTTATGGTATTCGAGGGTTACTTGGCTCTGATCATTTGGTTTAGGGAAAGTAAGACAAATAACAATCAATTCTAAAACATCCCCAACTAGACTAAAACAACGACAAAAGAAAATATAACTAGGACTAGAGATAATAATATTTCTAAAACGACTATGTGGCTGAAAACATCTAAAATATAAAAATAAGGACCAAAAACAATTTTTTCTAGAAAATTAAAAAAACTTAATATTCAGGTAAAAAAATTAATTAGGTCAAAGTCTGCCCTGGTGGCCGAGACGGTGGTTGGCTCTTGGAACCGAGCTTGTTTTGTCTGTACTGAGGATACAGACCAGTGTGCAGATCCAAAGGGAGTGGACAAGAAATAAAAGACGGCTTCTGAAATACGGAGCGCGTTTGCAGGGGGAAGTGTTTTTGAGATACGAGGGACCCGGGTCTTAGAGGGGCCTGACGGTGAGGGAGCACTTCCGAGAACCCTGTCGCTGATCTGAGCGGTTCGCTTTCTACGGAGACGTCCGTAGAAGAGAAATTTCGAAAAAAGGTTCCGGCCGGAACACAAAAAAGTCTAAGGCAGGAAACCGCCGGGACTCTGAAAGATGGGTTCGGGGCGATCTAAGTCTCCACCACCAGACTGCAGCATTACAAAAGTAAAAAGTAATTAAAAGTAAAAAGTAAATATGGTTATTAGTGCGTTTCATGTTTCCATGAGTGGGAAACTGGTTATGGGTTCAAAAGGAGAATCACTTGTGTAAAAGACATCTTAAAAAGAAAAATTAAATACAAAAAGATGAGATTTGAAAAATCAAAACTATCAAAACCAAACCCCTAAAAGAAACAAAAGAGAGATGAGAGTAACGGAAAAAAGGAGATAACAACTCTGGGGAAGAATTGTTTGCACTCTGCCACACACACACATACGCCACACACACACATATCATGCCAAGAGCAAATGCTCCCATTGTTTCTGCTCTCTATTCTAATGCAGAACTGAGCGCGATGAGGGTAAATCCGGATCTGGACTCCTTTCCCACCATCAGCAGAAGAACCGAAGGAGAAGAAGCGCCCGACCAACAACCAGAACAGGGTGGAAGCTCTGACACCACAGCAGCTGGAGGACACAGACCACAGCATGGACGCCTCACAGACTCCACAACGTCTGCAGCCATCACGTTCTGGGCTCATCAGATGAACCAGCTACTACAAGCCCTGCACCAACATGAAAAGACTGTGTCTGAAGCTTCAGAGGCCGTGAAACTGTCATACACGCGTGTGTGTCCGACACAGACACCTGCTTATGACAATCAGCAAAGGAAAACAAGGACAGAGCAACAGCAGAGAAGACGTGCTCTGACACAGACACTGGTTGAAACAACAGGAGAGGCTTCAGACGTGATCGGCCCAATAGAGCTGCAACCGAGGATCCAGGAAAGGTCTGTCATCGAGGAACAACTGTCCCATCGAAAGGCTTCACCCGCTGGCGCTCACATGAGACTGATGGTTGGGGAAGGAGGAAGGTGACGGTTCCTTTTCACGTGACGTACAAGACGGTACCGCAAACACACACACACACATTCACACACACGCAATGAAGAAACACGCTTACAGCTGATACACGCTCAAATTCATGTTCATGCTTATCTGCTCGCAACGAAGAATCGCTTTTTGCTTAAAAAAAAAAAATCCCACAGAGTGATTTTCAAATTATGACAAACAGCTAAATGACAACGGCTGCATGACTTTACAGTCTGATGGGTTCAAAGTATTTTAACTTGCAACAAATTCAGTAATAAAATCCTCTATGTTTCTAAAAAGGATTTGTGCACACTATGGGTTTGTCTGGCCAGATTAGAAGACTGTAGAAAACAAAACAGACTATAGAAAAAACAAAACCAGACCATAGGAAGACTGAAACCGACTGAAACAGACTATTAATGACTATTAAAGGGAAGACGACTATTAGAGAAAAGTAATAATAATTACTGTACGTACCAGACTATTAAAGAAAAACCTACTCTTTCATTGTCTTGTGCAACATCTGACAGCAAGACACCTTAACATTCATTTTTGCTTTCAAATTTATGCCCAGTTAAATTTTTAGGAAGAGATCTCATGTAGTTTAGGTATTTGATTGATTTCCACTCCAGACGGAGTGCAGGTTACGTCTACAGACATTCTAAATAATCCCTCTTTTGTTGGTGTTAACTTCAGCTCAGCTGTGCTCTTATCATTGGCTGCTGAGGGGGGGCTGTAACTGAGGCCCTCACACAGGCTGCATCACAGCTTGTTTCCCATGTGTTTCGACCTCCAGAGACGCATCTGACCTGTCCTGTACAGCACATGTGTCTTCTGGTCCTAATGAGAGGTTTGAAGAGTTATGATTTCACACACACACACACACACACACACACACACACACACACACACACACACAAACTGACCTCAACTTCCCTCTTTTGGGATGAACACAGGTCTGCGCTTGCGATTTCTTTTCCTAACGAACAAAAAGATTTTTGATGTTTATTCTACAGTTCCACACGTCCCTCTGTGAAAACATGATGGAGACAGAAGACAGGATGTGGGTCCTTTTGTGAACAGATGTCAACGGGGTGGAGACTGGTGAACGACTTCCGACCCCATGTGACGTATTTACCTACTTTGCATACTTTAGAAAACTTTTTTATTCTGCCTGTCATGTGCAGCAAACAGTGAACTTGATACCCCCACATTCTAATGACACACTACATGCTTTTATTTTTATTTTCATTTCAGAGGACGCTCTGACCCAACACTCAGCCTTACAGGAAGCCCTGCTTCCCTGTGGCTCACACATAGACATGATGTAGGTTTGATCAGAGGATGTGAACCAGTGGTCATCACACCTAAATCTGACCATAGACCATGTAAACAACAACACCCTCTTAAAGGAGGCCATAGATAGAGTTACTGCAGACACCACTAAGATACTGAAACATTGGATGCTACAGGCCACAAAGAGCCTGTCTAAATTACAGTTTGTTCAGACTAAGGTGATTTTCTGGGTCATTGTAATTACAGCTGATGGCAAATCCATCTCACCCAACTGAGTTGAAGCAATTTAAAACCTGTCTAAACTGTGCACGTAAAAACAGCTGATGTCTTTTCTAGGTCTTTGTTCTTATTATAGGACTTTCGTTCTTAACTTTAATGTCTTTGAGGCCCCACTCAGGGTTCTGATGCAGACGTCTTCATCGTCCACTTCTTGTCTCACGTGGACGTCTGAGGCTGAACAACGTTGACTGACCTCAGGCTCCTACTTTGGGTCTTCCTGATCTGACCCTACGCGACCTTTCACTCAAACAGTGGATGAGAAATCAGGTTGTACGGCTTCTGTTCTTTTGTCCTCATACTGTCTTTGATTCTTTTGGAATAGAAAACATCACATCTTTCTACAGCCCGATGGCTTAGATGCATTACCACCTTGCTCAACATGCTGAACATTACTGTCAAGATGCCGTCTTAAAGTCTGGCGTCTTAAAGACACTGCTCTGCTCAGGCTGCAGAGTTGATTGCGTTGACTGAAGCTGGTAAACTAGCAGAAGGAGAGTCTGTTACCATCTACAGACTCCACAGATGCTTGTCACACGTTGGTTCTCTGTGGAAGCATAGGAAGCTTTTGAAGTCTGATTGCAAACCTATCTCACATCATGATTAGGTTCTGCTTTGCTGGACGCTGTCCTGCTGCCTACAGCTAATGCTGTTTGTAACTGTCCCACTCACAACATCAGTGAATACTTTGTTTCTGCCGACATGCAGCTGCAGACGCTGCTGCGAAGGTCACTGCCCAACAACCCCTCCCTCTCCTGACCCTCATTTCCTCTCCTGATCCTTGTTCCCTCTCTCCAACTCTCTCTATCCTTTCCTTCCTCTCTATCCCTGTGCTTTAAACATTTTTTACCTCACAGGAACGCAGACTCTGGCTGACGAATGGTTCCACCTGTAGCCATGGAGTCTGCTTTGGGCCTGATGGAGCCGTGCCGTCCAAACACTTTTTTCCCCAAAATTCAGATTTCCCAACAGGTTTAAACAGTCAACAGGACCATCACACCATCCACACCAACCAGGAGACTGGGCGATCGTTAAGGAGTTCAGGAGGAAGCGTTGGGACTCCAAACGGTGGCGAGGCCCCTTCCAGGTCCTTCTGACGACCAACACAGCTGTAAAAATCGCAGAAAGAGCGACTTGGATCCACTCCATCCAGGAAGGTCCCGGATCCAACAGACAACCCTCCATCTACATCTACACGGAGAAAACCACCACTAACGAAAATAACTGAGAAGAACAACCCTCGCTGTGCTCACACACGCACTGAGGCGAGGCTGCGTTGACCGTTCAGCTAAAGGTGTGAGCCAAGCGCCGTCTGAAGCTGCGCCGGTGAATCACACTGTCAGACCATACATCTACACACACACTCCTGAGAAAACACACACATGAGCAGCCTTGAGTTGCCGACGCTGGACGACGTGTAGACTCGTCACATCACAGGAGTGACAGTGACTCAGACGACATTGGGAGGAAACCTGGCGGTGATAACGAACCCCAAGTGTCTCTGTGATCAGCTGATCACAACCTGAAGAACCCCAACGAACTGTCAATACATCAACACACAGGTTGGAAACAATCGAACGCTACTGTTCAACAGGAAGAAGCAGATTGTTACAAGACATCAATTGTAACCTCGTTGCGTTAGACATTTTATGTTACTCTGATTATTGCCTTTATCATATGATGTTTCTATATAACTTTACACACTACTTTTGAATGAGAAAATTTCACATAATTCACAACACTGAGTTTAAATATCCTAAAGTTGACTTGGTGTTTAATTTGTTCACAATCACTTTATTCACTGCTACAATTAGTTTTATCCTTCATCTACAGATGAAAGACAACACAAGCGGCAATATGCATCATCATTCTGGTTAAATCCCTGAATCTCGTATTCATTCTAGACCCAAATGTACAATTAAAGATCCGAAAGTTATCCCACTGGTTAGAGGTGTTATCATGTGTGCAACCTCAGCAACACTCTCGTATCAAATGACACAATGCACTATGTTCAAAAACCCCAACTCTAATTCACTTAATGACTTTGACAATGGTCTTAGGCTATCTGATCACAAAATATAATCTGATACAAATATGATTATGGTCTTATTTTCTTCACATGCTCATACAGAGGTTATTCTTGTTTAACTACCCACCAAAACAGTTCCCAACCTTTTATCCCTAAGTTACTTGCAAGGTGTATTTTTGAATTTTGACTTAATACACTTACTGTTTCATTTGTAAGGGTTGTTACTACAAAATGCAATGTTTGAAAAATTTTATTATTTTAGTGTTTGATTAATGTGTAATCAAAAGGGGGGAATGTAATGGAAAAATTTTGCCTTGTGCTATTTCTTATCCAACACACTCGTCATGTGCTGGTTAGGTGCAATACTGAACATTCTTACACAAACAAATAATCTCTTGTGCCCTGACATACATCAAGTCTAAACATCTGATGCTCCATTTGACTGACTAATAATTTATGATATATGTTTGTCTTTTACACCCGGACTCTGGCTCCATCCTATCTGACTCCCCACCAGACCCAAGGCTGTTAAAGCGAATGCATCTTGTCTTGGAAGCTCGGTGTTCCTTCCTTTGCATAACAAGACATGACGATGCAGAAGTGAGAAAGCAAACATTCTCACTCACAGCGAGATAAGGTGGCACAAACAATTCCATTGCTGCAGAGAGACATTCCACCGGAGCCAGAGAAAGGGGTTAAAAGGCAGAAGCAACTTGAGGATGGTGGGCTCTTTGCATCACACCTTCGTGGTGTGTGCACTGATCTCCCCAGCTGGTTTTATGTTTGTTGATGTGCACGATCAACAGCCATGCTTTTTATTTGCTTTCCCCATTATTTTTATTTTCTTTATTATTTCAATAAATCGCACAAAAGGACAACTCTCTCTCATCTGCTTCTTTAAGGAAAATTTCCACCACACACCGGCCCCCTACGGTTCCTCCTGCGGACGGTGGGTCCACTTGAGGATGGCCCCACGACGCTCTTTCGGGCTGTGCCCGGCCACCAGGCGCTCGCATACGAGCCCCAACCCCGGGCGTGGCTCCAGGGTGGGGTCCCGGCTGCGCTATACCGGGCGACGTCTCTGGCCTTGGTCGTCTGCCTTTCATAGGGGGTTTATGAATGCCTTAATCACACATTATTGATATTGACAGTGACAGTGAGTACCAGTAGTACTTTCATGTAAGTTTTGAAATCCTGTTTATCAGCTCAGATGTTGTGTCCCACTACAACAGGAGTGTCCAAACTTTTTGCACAAATATAAGCCGCCCAGGCCAACGTGAACAACTCTTAAACGACAACTCTGCCTTTAATTCATATCTGGGGAGTCAGATAACATTGAACACTGAACTGTATGAAATACCTTAAATTTACATGAGTTTGATAAATATCTTTGCCTCATGAACATTTTAAACAGGAGTTATATGTAATGCAAAGTTAGTTGTCTCTTATTATTAAAGTTTAAAACAAGTACATTTTGCTCTTATCTTTTACAAGATCTTTCAGAGTAATGGTTTGTCACATATACAGGTACACAACTATGTGATGCCAAATGTAAAAGGAGCACCTATTACTAGTTTTCTCACATTTAACTAAATGACACATGTTTTCTCACATTTAGGTAAATGTGCAAAAGTCTAAATGTAAATGTTAAATGTAAATGTTAAATGTTAAATGTAAATGTTAAATGTTAAATATAAATGTTAAATGTTAAATGTAAATGTTAAATCTAAATATAAATGTTAAACGTTAAATGTAAATGTTAAATGTTAAATGTAAATGTTAAATGATTGAACTGAATATTTATGTAGACTTCACCCCCTATTATCCTAGATCAGTGACGCGGACTCAAACACGTCAAACAGTACGCATAGCTCCGCCCACATCTGACTCTGGATCGGTGCACGAAAATACTGGAGAGAAGCCTGAAGTTGAAGCCATCATGGCCGCCAGCTCCGACTCCCTCCCATTGGGGGAGATTGAACGGGCTGTAACGGCAGGTGTGCGGGCTTAGGCTCCGCTTCAAACTGCTGTTCTGTCGTAAACACCATTAATGAGGAGTCAAGTAGGTTTAAAAAGAATATTTCTGTGGCGCCGGTGGAGAATTAGTTGGCTAACTATACTAGCTACCCGAAGTTATGTTCAGGCTAAAAACAAAAGTTTCCAGATCAGATGTGGGTGGGGTTTGCGCGCACTGTTTGAGGTGATTGAGTTTGCGTCTCTGATCTGAGACCAGCGCTCCAGCATTTCTGGAAACCTGCCTTTATCCAGCTGCCTGTAAAAGTCAACAAGAGAAAGCTGCTGGTGTTTACCGTGCCGCTCATCATCACACTGCAGCTCAATGAGCTCCAGCTGCAGCTGTGGAGGAGCATCATCAGGGTCCGCATCAGTGTGCGGTGCAGGTCTGTTTGGGACAAGTGTCTTTGGAAAAGTTGCAGCTTGGTTCCAAAGGCCTTGATGTGAGCGTACAGCTGGCTCACCACTGCATCCCGTCCTTGCAGGTTAACATTCAGCACATTCAGGTGCTTCGTTATGTCAACCATAAAAGCTTAATCTGCCAGCCAGACAGGATCGGACAGTTCTTCCATTGGTTGCCCCTTTTCACCCAAAAAACGTCCGATTTCCTCTCTGAGAGAGAAAAAACGCTGCAATGTGGACCCCCGACTTAGCCACCTCACAGCGTTGTGATATATTACGTCTCCGTATTCACCCTGAATGTCAAGCAAGAACTGCTGAAACTGTCGGTGGTGTAGAGCGAATAGAATCAATTGCCTTTACCACTAGTTTCATAACATGATTAAATTTGAGATGTTTGGCGCAGAGAGCCTGCTGGTGAATTATACAGTGAAGTTTAATAGCGTTACCTCCTTCTTCAGTGACTTTATTGCAGATCAGTGTGGACAATCCACTTTGCTCACCAGCCATGGCAGGCGCACCATCGGTAATGATCCCAGAAACTTTACTCCACGGTAGTTTCAGATCATCAACAGCTTCACAAACAGAAACGAATAAATCCGCTCCTCTGGTCTGGCCTTTAAGGTTTTGGAAGTCAAGCAGCTCCTGTGTGGCCTGGTAGCGTAGTTGGTAACGGTTCGGCCTCGGAAGGCAAAGGTCTGCGGTTCGATCCCCCGCCTCGGCATCAGGTGTGTCTCTGAGCAAGACACTTCGCGTTAGCTCCCCGAGCGCCGCTTATGTGGCAGCTCACTGCTCCCCCATCCAAGGGGGATGGGTCAAATGCAGAGAATGAATTTCCCCACTGCGGGACAATTAAGGGTTAATTTCTTCTTTCTTCCTCGGTTACCTTCATGTTGTCATCAACTCCTCTTAAAAAAATCAACAGCTGTGCAGTGTCTGATGCATTGGTGCTTTCATTGCAGGCTAATGAGGAATAATCAAAAGCCACTCCCTTGTCCCCCAGTTGTCTCTTAACATCTGATGATATGTCCTCCACTCTCCGTGCCACAGTGTTACGTGCCAGGCAAAGATTCATGAATTGTTGCGTTTTCTCGGGGCAAACGTTCTCCACCATTTTCATGACAGTCTTTGATAAATGCACCTTCAGAAAAAGGTTTGCCATGTTTAGCTATTAACATGGCCACTTCGTAGCTTGCTTTGGTGATACTTTCCTTTGACTCACAGGCCCGTGTGAAGAATCGCTGTTGTGATGCCAGAGCAGCTTGGAGTTGTTTAACTTTTTCTGCACGGTCACTCCCGGTTAGCTTGTCGTATGTGTTAGCATGTTTGGTTAGGTTGTCGTGTATTTCTATTCTCTTCAACCACGACAGAGATTTCACAAGAACTCAACTTTGAAGTTTAAATCAATAGCATACAAATTTATTATACATGACAAATTGAAACAATCATATAATGATTACAAAAGAGTAATAACAAGAGAGGCAGAGACCGAATTCACCTGCTTGTTCCTCTGCAGAGAGAACCGAGAGGTCGGAAAAGGTCCGCTGTGTGCTACCAGCGGACCCTCTGCGAAGCGCTCTGAAAACCCCAGCCTGTGAAGGCCTGCTTTTAACCACCACCTAAAATCTTTCCACATGTCCAAATAAGGACGTGTAGATGTTTTTCTCGGCTACTTGGAAAGTCCTGGCGCTGGGCCGTGTTATCTGTCCAGCTCCAGCTGCATCTGGCCCACCATCAACCTCCCAGTTCCTTTCCCAGGTCGGCGTGACATTTTGAATATTTCCTTAGGAACAGCTCGGATAAACATTGTTAACAACAACAGATTCTGCGAACACGGATTCTGCGAACCCAGTTTACGCAAACCCTTTCACCCCACCTCACACAAACCCATCTACTCTCTGTACTTCTCTCATAAGCAATGATCAATTTTACTGCTAAAAGTAAATGTAAATGTCTGTTTCCTGGAGTCTATCCCAGATGCTCCCCAGACAACGACCCTGCCAAACTGCAAGGGTTGAGGAACAGTCACTGCATTTTAACCTGACCCGAACAGATTGTTCACTACCTATATAATAATATATGATATGATACATAAATATACTACAAGGTAGTGTCTCTTTATGTTAAACTCAAGGCAACAGTCTCTTGACAAATAAGACAAACACAATTGCCTCGATTTTCGAGTACTGTAATTCCCATCTTTCTTGAAAGCGGCGTCCCTCACTGTCAACGTTCCTCCTCGTCGCAGTCGCCATGGTAGCAATGAGCGGAGAAGGGTTTGCGGCAAGGATGCAGAGCCAGATAGAATTAAAGTGGTGCTGCCATATGGTGGTGAAAAGAGGAATTACATTTTCAAGTTTTGTGATTTATTTATTCTGTTAGACAGTGCTAGTGGGCCATAAATAATACATGAAGTGTCACGTTCCACGTCATGTCCTGTTTTATTTTGTAGCACTTCCTGTTTCTCACTTCTGTTCCCGGTTCACTCTGCACACCTGTTAGCAGTTAGTAATCAGCACCAGTATTTAGCCACCACCAGTTCCCATAGTCCCTTGCCAGATTGTCGAGTTTCCTAAGTCATAGCACCTCTGTCTAGCGTTTCATGTATTTTTTTCTCATGCCTTGATCCTGTTTTTCCCCTGACGACCGAATCCTGCCTGAACCTTGTTTTGCTACCGTTACTTGGATAAGAACCTTGACTGAACAACTGACCGTGAGTTTGCTTAGCCCTTGCCTGTACCGTCACCGAGATATCCTGTGTACCAAACCTTGCCTGCTTACTGGACTCGAGATTGCCTGCTCCATTTTGTACCTCGTTCCCAAGCCTTGTGTATGACCTGGACCGTCTGACTCTGCATTACGAAATAAAGCCTGCATTAATCATCACCTTGCCTCTGTGCTGTGCATGTGGGTCCGACGCCTGCCCCAAGTCTGACAATAAGACAGAAGTTGCGGGCCGTATAAAATCTTACCGCAAGCCGTGATTGGCCTCTGGGCCAGACTTTGGACATCCCTGCACTACAAGGTTAGTAAAGCTGTAGCTTAACATTGTTCAACCAAAGGGTGAGGTAGACGTTGGTGCATGAACAATGCCACTTGAATGCCAGGGAGGGGAGAAGCTTGGCCGCTACACCCAGTCAAACGAGTGGAAGGAATAAACCCAGTAGCCAGGAAGCCTACACACTTTCAGTTTAGGAGGGAAGGTGTTGTGACCCAAGCCGCTCAAACAGATCCTCTCAGGCAGAGCTGCAGCAGCCACAGAGAAAACACCGAGGTCAGAGTGGACCACTGTGGGTGAACGCTGTCCTCCCCATGAGAACCAGGGGCAAACACTGGAGACACTGTCTCCCAGACAGTGTCCCCTGCTCTAGATGTGCTCTAGATTGTGGAGTTAAAACTGGGTGGTGATCTCTCCAACAGGCCTAGTGGGCGAGGCCACAGCTCAGTCTACCAACATTCCTCATACCTCATAGACATCAAAGCCATCAAAGCAAAGGCTCTGGCACCACCCCCGTGACCCCGGATGGGCCTATCCAAGCTGTCTTTGGGCGAGGGGCGGGGTACACCCTGGACAGGTCGCCAGTCTATAGCAGGGCAACACATAGACAGACAATTCAAACATTCACACACACACTCACACCTTTGGACAATTTAGAGTGACCAATGACCTTATGCATGTCTTTGGATGGTGGGAGGAATCCAGAGAACCCGGAGAGAACCCACGTGAACACGAGGAGAACATGCCATCTGGTAAACACAGGAAGGTAGGGGTGAGCGGATCGATCCTAATATTGATAATATCGATAACAGCACTAGTATTGATATTGATCAATACCCTGACATAAAAGACATAAAAACTTTGGTTGAATTTTTACTCCTCCGATCTGCCACCGTTTTTTTCAAAGAGGCTACCTTACTGTAATGCCTGTCTGTATCTCTGTCTGCAATGCCTGTGTGTAAGCGATGTACCTGTGCGCCATATTCTGGAATGATGCAGACACTCCCCCCCCCACTTGCTTTGAAATCTCACGTGACTCAGCGACTCAGCAAAAAAGAAAAGCAGGTGGAGGACACAGACGAACCCGAAGAATGGAAGCAAGAAGAAAGAGTAGTAGCGTGTGGTTATATTTACAAGCCAAAAATGAAACAATGGCAACCTGTACAATCTGCAAAAAGGCTGTTTTTATATTTATATTTACTATTGAACTTTGTCTGGGCTTTATTAATTGAATACAATTTAAAACAGAACACCTGAAAGTCATGAAAATGTATTTATATTTGATAATTCATTAACTGTCAAAAAGTATCGGTATCAAGGATACTGGTCCAGTATTTACTTGGTATCAGAGTGACAAAGCTTGCAGTATCGCCCACCTCGACAGGGAAGCACCCGGTCTGCCCCAGGGATCGAACCCAAGACCTTCTTGCTGTGAGGCGACAAGGCTACCTACTGCCCTGTTATCTGTACATTGAGAGCAAATATTTATATATAAATATTATATATAGAGAGTTTGTGTGACCCATTTGGAACATCCTTTGTCCCGTATAATGTGCTCTATGAAGAACTTTATATTGTATTATTTGTAAATTTTTATTTTTTTGTCATTTGGAATAAATTAGAACATATATTTTTCCAAAACATGTAATTAGTGGTGATGTCCAGATCAGCTTCACATTTAGAGATTGGAAGACCTGTGTCATCAACATCCATCCATCTTCTAGAACTTAATCCTGTATGTGGGGTCGCGGAGGGGCTGGAGCCTATCCCCGCTGGCTATGGGTGAGAGGCGGGGTACACCCTGGGCAGGTCTCCAGTCCACTGCAGCGCAACACATAACCATTGACACACACATCAATTTAGAATGACCAGTGAACCTTATGCATCCTTTTCTGACCATCTCTTGGTTAAGCTGCAATAGACATAGACTGCTGGGGGACTTAATTTATACTCTGAGCTCCTCTGTTTGCTTTTACCTCTTCTGTCCAACAACCTCCCATCATTGCTCCATGTTTAACTAACCTTTTCTCTTTCACTCCAGTAGTTGTACTTCTCTCCCGCTCCCTCTCTCTCTCTCCTCTACTCTGTCCTCACCTTCAGGTTTCATTGGACTCAAAGTTTGGTGTCTGTGATGGGCAGCTGCGGATCCAACCATCCTGCCTGTGTCCAGTCTCTGGTCCAACCATCCTGCCTATTTTCTGTTGTTGCTTGTTGTTGTTGCTGTGCTTTTCTCTCTCTCTATCCCCTAACCCCAACTGGTCAAGGCAGATGGCCGCCCACAACCAGCCTGGTTCTGCTGGAGGTTTCTTCCTCGTTAGAGAGTCCTTCCATAGAAAAAGTTCAGTTCTTGGGTGTTTTAACCTACAGCAAAGTCTATTCACTTTACCAAGGGATCAACAAGTGAGGACTTTGTGTATGTAGTAACCTATGTGTGAGGCACGTTAGTAGCTAGCTATGCTAACGGCCACAGCCAGTCGACCGAGCCTTTGTCCCCTTCAAATGTGCTCATGTGGGCTCCTGCAGCCACACACCTGTGTGGAGAAAAGCTAATGGCTATCGGCATTGAGCGGCTACAGGCAGGGAGCGGTGGGTCTAGCTTTTGGCCCTTTCTGTAATCGCATACACCTGGGGGGAACAGCTGATAGCTGATAGTCCTGTCCTGTTGACATGCTGCCGCTCCTGTTTGTTTGTTGTGTTAGCCGTTAGCATGCCGTTAGGCCTTTGCACATTAGAGCTACAGCTGGTCGATCGCTACAATAAGAAACTGCAGATGAACGCGGTTATGTTTGTTATTACCCCGTCCTGTGTCACAACCTAAATCAACTTGTGATTTGGGGTTATCTCATTGTTCTATCAAATTCTAACATGATTAGTTGGAATGATTACTGTGTTGTGTTGCAAGCTTAGTTGCTAATTAGTCACATCTCTACAATAACTGCTGCTTATCTGGTCAGTAACCTATAGCTTGTACCATAGCCATTATATTTGTAGGACCAATACAATTTACACTAAATCTAACATTGTCTTTTCTATACTGTAGGGGGGCACAGCCCAGTTACCCACTTGCTGTCAAACAGAGAAATCACTGCAGACTGTTGGTACACAGACATCTGCTCAGCTCAGGAGTGAAGGTATGTAAGTTTGTATGTACCAACAGTAAGATAGGCAATAATTGGTATATACTGTTTAGATTTTATATTTGAATTGTAACAACTGTTTATCTGTTGTTTTAGCACAGACAGTCCTGTCCTCTTGTTTGGTTTAATTTTTAAAATTAATTTTAATTTTTTAATTTTTAAAATTTTTAAAATTAAACCAAACAACCAAACCATTTTTGTCTGGTATTGTGTATTCTTACATTAGAGAAGGTTTTGACCTACATAATAATGAACATTTCACTAATCTACAATTCTGATTGCAGTACCTTTTGATGAGGTGATGGTGAGGACAGCCACAGCTTCCATCTGGTAGAGGACTGCTTCTGCTCAGTCTTCCAAATAGTGATGAGAACAAGGATCAATACAACTCCCTGGTCATCTATTTACAACTATACCTGTTCTGCTGCAGAAACAAATCTCCAACATAACCAAGTGTACCCCCTAACCAGGACATGGTCTGTTTACCCTACTTCCATCAAGCCTTTCATCTGCAAGGCCCTGCAAAAGCTTCTGTCCTCAAACCCCCAGACTTCTTAATTAACTCAGTAACCTATACATTGCACATTGGAGTGTGAAGGCAACAGTTTGTTCTAGCTTTGGAGTAGTGGTGCATTTCTTTGGTTGACAATTAAGCTGGCTTTAACTATTACGTATTTCACTGAACTCTGTTTCTGAAGGGATTGGTTGGTTGCGGTTGTTGTTGTTGTTGTTCTTGTGGCTGCTGCGTCGGCTCCGGGGTGGGTGGCGACGCATTGACGACGCACTCGTCGGCAGTAAATATCTCTCCGGGGTCCGGTGACACCTCCAGAAGCGCGTCGTCTGATACTGCATGAATAAAAAAGGAGAGTTTATTTCAGCAGAACCGGTGGAATAAAAATGATATAATCATGCTTCACAATATCCGTACTCACCGTGTGATCGGTCCGTGGCGGCTGATGGATCTCAGCGTCTTTTTTTAGAAAAAATAAAACAGCCGTTATTGTCAGCACGCTCAAATGTTGATCAGCTCATATTATGTAATAACTGACCGACGAATCTAAGGGCCTCTCCGGTCGGGAAGGCGTTGAATGCTTGTTGAGCCGCCTATACTGCAGTTGGAATTCTTGGCTCTGGCGACGCTGTAGCGCAAGGCGATCTGCCATAAAAAGAAAACTGTTTCTAAGCGTTCTACAGTCTAATAATGGTTGATTTTGCAAAAGAGGTCATACTTACGGAGTCTAGAGCCCTCTTGCAGACGAAGCCCCGCAGGCGTGAGATGCAGGAGCTGACGTGGACGAAATTTGTTAGCGCATATTTTTAGGAGAATCAAAGAAATGAGATCCGCCAGAGCTTTACCTCGAATCATACCGCTGCTTCAACGTCCGACGAAGATCTAGCGTGAAGGCCTGGGTTCGGGTTGATTCTGACACTTCAACCCCGCCTGTATTTATACCAGGTTTCTCCGTAAAAGTCACCCAGAAACTGATCAAATGGTTTTACAACACCCCGACCCCCCCTCCTCCTAAGGCCCTATCCCTCCTTAACACCTCTCCACTTTTTATATTGAGGATTCCTCAGGATACTCCTGCGATGTTAAAACGGTAATTTGTATCATCGTCATCATATTATGTTATGGATTAGACTATATACGCTCTAAATACTACTAGAAAGTGTGTGACTCTTGAATGACCCCTGGGGACACCCTCACACCTCTTGTTTCGCATAACAAATCAACATAGCCCTCAATGATGTCCTAACACCCTGTATTTCCAAGGAGGGCTCCTCCGAACACTCCTGCAGTGTAATGGGTTAAAGCGGTATTTTTGTATAATCATGCTTCGATCGGTATTATAACGCTGTGTTTTTTAACCGTTCTCCCGGCGCCTGGTGGAATCGCCTTATTGCACCGGGGGTGAAGACATTCTCACTCCTGCATACGGGGGGCCATGCTATCAGAAGGGATGGGACACCGAGTTTCAAAGACGTGATGCATTAGCTTTATGACTTTAGGGGTTGTGGGGTCAGATAGAAAATAGCCAGAGACCGGGGGTAAAAAGCAGACGCAGACCATAAATAAATAAATAAATCGGACGGTAAAACACAACATTAAATGTCGGCGCTTAATGTGCGTCAGAACCTTGAGAGGGTGAGAGTTTGTTTGTTGAGTTGAGTTGAGTTGAGTTGAATGAGAATTATCTCTTCCCCCCTATTACAGGGCGCGCGTGTGTGTTGCATTGCATACATGTTGCGGATGTTGCTGTTGTACATCAGCAGCACATTCTAATACTACATATGCAAGATCCCTGTTTCAAAATCTGCTCTTTCTAAAACAACGCAGGCCCACTTGACGTCTAATCAGGTTTATAACTTTGAGTCTGTTGAGGGATCATATAGGAAAGAGCCAGAGACCGGGGGTAAAAGGCAGACGCGGACCAGGGTGTGTGTGTGTGTGTGTGTGTGTGTGTGTGTGTGTGTGTGTGTGTGTGTGTGTGTGTGTGTGTGTGTGTGTGTGTGTGTGTGTGTGTGCGCGTGTGTCTGTGTGTGTGCCATAAATGGCGTATGACTGCAGACCGAGAGGACTCCTCTGACCAACAACGCAGAGGACTATCAACGATGCAAGGGTATATGCATTGCAAGTTGCAGATGTTGTTGTTGTACACCAGCAGCGCACTCTAATAATGCAAATGCAATTGTTTCAAAATCTGCTCTTTCTAAAACAACACAGGCCCACTTGACGCATAAACCCAGAAGGGGGGAAGGACGACTGTAGAAGGATACCAGGCCACCGCAGGCCTGTGAACTCAGATACACACGCAGAGGAATGCGAGACCCCAGTGATACAGAGAGCACAGCCTAAAGGAGGATACACAGAAAGCACCGGTGGCTCATATATATAAAATATCTGCATACATAACGGAGTTCCGTGATCGCCCTTTAACACGGTGGATTAAAGTTCGGCGGACCTCTGACTCTCGTGGTCAAAGAACAGGCACACTTTGACATTCGGGGTCAAAGAACAGGTACACTTTGACTTTCGGGGTTAAAGATCAAGTGCACTCTGACACTCGGGGTTAAAGATCAAGTGCACTCTGACACTCAGGGTTAAAGATCAAGTGCAAGATGGCAAGTTCAACGGTGAAAAGATCAAGTGACCTTTGACCTAGAGCTGTCAAAACCCGAGTTGATCGAAAGTGTCTACTGTTGATCATCTCATTCTGATCGTTCTCTCATTTTCTGTTCTGTTTATTTAAGTATTTCCATATTATGTTATTCATATATCCAGTAGTGTTAGATTAATAAAACGTTAAAAGGAATCTGGTTTTGTGTGCATTGTTCTTCAGATTTAAGCAGAGGTCACTGAACCACGACAAGAATTCACGGCATAAGAGACTGATTTCGTTTTATCACAAGAAAGTTGTTATTGTTGGTTATAACTAGTAACTCATTGAATTGACATCTGGCATTGACTAGATTGATACAAGCGTGGTTTCAGCTTTAAAACGAACATGGTGCCCCAACTTCGAGGTATATTAATTAATTATTATTAATTAATAATAATTAATTCTGCATTAATATCAAACTATTAATAATTTGAATCCGCTACACCCAGGAGTGACAATAGCTGACAATAGCTCCACTTTCTTCCCCATGTCCTGCTCATTTGCATAACTGTCATCATTCAGTAGATAAACATAGAGGAACTAAAGTAGGTCTGACTCAACAGTGATAAGGAGTAATGAGGATAAATGAAGCAGCTGCTTTTTATTTTGCTAAATACCCCTTTTCATACAGATGGCAAAAAATAATAAGGCACTATTAGTGAAGCAAAAATACATCTGTCTTTATGTTTGGCAGAGCTATTATAAGCAATCTGCAAAGAGATTCATAGAGACAAACACAGTGCAGGAACCTGAAAGGGAGGTCATATGGGTTCCTCCACCTGCAAGTGAAAGTAGTTATTCTGAGAGAGAATGAGCAACAGGACTGGATACATTCAGTAATATGAATTCAGATAATCATTCAAACTGTCAATAGCTAATTTTTACATAAAACCTTGAACTTTTTACTCACTACAATTACCAGAAGGTCTTGTGAAGCACCAGGTTTGTAATGTGTTTAATGATGCATTTAATAATAATAATACTAAGCATTTAATAATGCATGTATGCATCACAATTAGACCACTGAATTAGACAAAGAAGATTTTCGGGCTCCTGTGTTAAAGGCCACCCCTGAGGCAGCAAAGATGTAGAAAAGAAGAGATGGCAGCTGCCCCTGACTCTGGCCACACCTCATCTCTGATCTTCCCCTCTGCTTTCTGTTGCTTCACTGATTGACTGATTCCACTCCCCTGTGCCTTTGCCGTTGCATCTGCTTATATACACCAGTTAACCCTCACTAGCTTATTAAGGGAAGGGTAAGGAACACTTACAGGGAAGGATTACTTACAAAATATCCACTGAAGGACTGAGAACACAAGCCCTGTTTTTATACACTGTTACAAACCCCCACATGAACTGTTGACTGTTCTTTGATATACATGAGTGCAGTAAATCCTGTTGTCATCACAGTGAAACCCCCACTATTTGATAACCAAATGTTTCATAACCCCACAGGAACAACCCACAGTAAGAGGCACGGCATCTCATGACAAAATGTCCCACACTAGCCATTATCTTGCTCACATGTTAAATCTGCCCTTTACCAACGTTGCTTGAGTGACTGCTGACTAATTAATTCTTGTTAAAATAGATCATGTGCACAAGGGTCAGAACAGAAAGCTTTTTGCGACAGGACCCCTTACTGCCGTGGAAGGCTAAGACCTGGCAGTGTCTCTTTGAAAAACAAACTCAGCCCTGTTTGACCCTTCAACTCCCAGTTGTCTAACTTCTTACCTCATTTCTGACACTTCAGTGGAACTGCTTTCATAGAGATAGTGGTAACATAGCAGATGACATCCTCATCAGGGTCATCCAGGATTTTTTAAGTCTACCCTCTGATACTGAGCAGTTGGACACTGGTTTCCCCTTGTTTGTTTTCTTTAAGCATAGACAGTGTAAAAAATGCAAAAAACGTATCTGGCACCGACATAGTGCATGTGTGTGTGCCAAAGTCTACAGAGCAGGCTGCATGGCAGCAGTAGCTTCTGCCCAGCTGGAATAATAAAAGCCTGCATGACACTTCCTTAATAAACAGGGAGAGAAGAGGGGGTGGAGTTAGTGAACCTCAGTAGGAAGCCTGCTTGGGACATGGAGTGTCGCTTACAGACAAAAGGTGGAAAGAGGGATGAGGACAGGGCAGCTACTGGCACCAATTGATGTACACTTTTCATTCAGTCACTGTCAAAAGAACACCCTCCATTTGAGCTGCAATGAGCCAGGAAGGGCAACCTCTATATGTGTGTGTATGGCTAATATGTTCAACAAACAGGATTCAAAACTCAGGGACAATGTAAAATTGTCTCCACGTTACAATAAAAAAACAGCTCTTAACATGGTGATTATCTTTATTTATTTCAATATTGTACATGGAGGAGCTCTGAAAGTAAATGGCAACCTATTGTTATTTTTCTATAGAAGTTCAAAATCATATTTGCTAAAACAATAAGCAATTCTTATTATTTTTCTATTTAAGTTCAAAATCATACTTGCTAAAACAATAAGCAATTCTTTTTTTGTGTAACGTAAAGCACATCAAAACTGGTTTTAGAAGTGCAATTTAATACTATTTAACTAAACTTAACAAACGACACATCATCTTGAGTGTCTTGGGTAACTCACAGATGTTCTTTTGGGGAAGGTTAATTACCTGCATAGTCAAAAAAAGTTACAGTTCCAACATAGTTTTTTCTAGATTATCATATTATGTGGTTGCTTTGTTATAAACAAGCTGGGAATTATGTATATGTTTGAGCTATGAAGCTATTTGGTTAATCTCCCAATGCAATAGCAACTCTCTTACATATGCTATCCACAATCATATAAAAAATTATGACTTTTAAAAATAAAGCTTTTAAGAGTAAAATGTGTGTGAAAGAGTGTTGGATCAATCCATTCCATTGTAAATGAAAATGTATCCACTGCACCTACTTGTCTTGTGATTGTAAGAAATGACTTCTTACAATCAAGGTCACAAAGCTATCGTTGAGTGAGTAAAAATGTGTGTCAAATTGAAAGAAAACAGGCTTACCCTGGCTGTTTGGCACAATGGTTAGTGTGTCAGGCTCATGTTGCCCAGGTTCTCGGGTTCAATCTCCTCTTAAAAGGGTTGCGGCAGGAAGGGCATTCAGTGTAAAAACTTGCCAAATAAGTCATGCGATTTGCTTCCTGTGGTGACCCCTGACAGGATAAAGCTGAAAGGAGTTAGCTGAAAGAAAAGGGAGTTATCACTTGATAACCAAAAAAAACAACATTGGCATTTTTGTGTGGGAACTGTTGACAAGGTTTTAAACAACAACAAAACCTTCTTTTCCTGAAGTAGATGCAGAATAGGATGAAATGTTGCTGAATGTAGCCGAACACATAAAATTTTGGAAAATGTTTTAAAAGATACACTAAAATAGTGAAATTATAGCCAAGATTGCTATAATTATCTGAATAGCAATTCCAAGTTGTCTAGTTGAAAATATGAATTTGTAAGTGAAAGCTAAAGGCTGGAAAAAAGTGTTACTTTTAATTTAAATTTTGAAAGGATGAGTTGATGATAACTAATCAAATCAAAAAATCTTAATAAGCAATCACGATGTCCAAGTAACAGGGTCAATTTGTCTGTAATGAGTTAAGCTTTAAGGGAATTTTAAAGATGACACCAGTGCTGTGAATGAATGCTGTTCAGTAGCGATATCGACTCTCAATACTCTAAATACTCTCAATACTTTATTGAGTTGAATTCCCTTGAATGAGACACACACACATACTGAACAGTATGTCTACTATCTATTGGCAAGATTCGTTACCGTGTTGATCGAGGTTACAGTACCGTTCAGAAAGAGGCAGAGTCGGGGTCAGAAAAACAGACAGATTTGTTACCAGATGACGTCGAGGAACAAGACAGACGAGGCAGGCAGTGAGAGGAATCGTGCATGGTGGTCAAAGAAACGAGATCCGGGATCATTAAAGCTAGACTGGAAACAAAGACGCTGAGAACTGATGAACTGCACGCAAACATGAACTAACAATGTGGCAACGACTGGTGTGTGAGGTGGGAGCTAAGTACTGAGGCTGATCACTGATTATTGACAGGTGTGTGTAATAAGGACCGGTAGTGACAGGAAAACAGCTGTGACATGAACAAAACAGGAAGTCCTTCAAAACAAAACAGGAAGCTGGAGCAAAACATGAGTGAAAACAAAGTACTTTCAAAATAAAACCGGGGACATAACAAGAACCAGACCGAACTGTGACAGTACCCCCCCCCCTCCAGGGCGGATTCCAGACGACCAAGGAAAACATGAAAAGCCGAGCAGGGTGGGCAGAGGAAGGAGTGGCGGAGGGCAAGAAATCAACATCAACCCGCATGGACACCAACAGGGCGGGCGGAGGGTGGAGTGGAGGACCACCCTTAATGAGAACCCGCCCAAAACAAAACTCACGCCCGAACACGACAGACAAGGGAACCCCACCAGACAACAAAAACATAACAAAAACGACCACGAGTCCCATAAACAAGAAAAACAACATGAATGTCCATGAGGTAAGTCCAGGGTGCACGAACAAACAGAGACGCCTCGCTGCTCCTACTTATGGAGGGTGGAGACGCCGCGATAGATGACGGCAGGGGCCGCACCATTGTCGTGGCAGGAGGGGACGTTCCCCAGGCGAGCGGCCGTGACGATGGCAGGGCTGAGGCGGACGGCGCCGAAGGAGGCAGTGCCACGCAAACGGCAGGAGGTGCCAAGGGCGAGGCCCTTGATGCAGACGGCCGGGCCACTAGGAACCGATGCAGGCGGGGCCGGAGCCGGTACCAGCTCCTGTTCGTGTCGGCCTCCAGACGGAGGCCGTTCCTGTCCGTGTCGACCTCCAGGCGGAGGCTGTTCCTGTCCGTGTCGGCCTCCAGGCGGTGGACGTTCTAGTTCCTGTCGGCTCCAATGAGAAAGTCATTCTAGTTCCTGTCGGCTCCAGTGAGGATAAGATCATGGCAAGATTGAACAGGCAACCCCGAAGCCAACTACAACGGCTAACTGAAGTACCATCTGAAAGTCTCATGGAAGATGTGAATGCAGCATTGAGAGCGATCCCTACCACAAGAATCACAGAAACCAATGAGCTGATATACGCTTCAGCATCAGTGATCCTAGAGGTGCTTGGCTATAAGAGAGAATGATAAACAATACCCATGTAAGACCATGGAAACGAAGGTTGAAGGCAAAAATCAAGGCAGCTCGGAGGGAAGTGAGCCAAATGACAGAGGCCCAGAGGGGTGCAATGAAAAGACCGATGCTCAAGAGGTATAGCCAGATGCCCATACCTGAAGCACTCGAAACTGCCAAGCAAAGGCTACAAGCCTTGGCCAGCCGCCTAAAGAGATACACCAGAGACAACAAAGCCAGACGAATAAACCGGCTGTTCGCAAAAAACCTGCGAAAGTGTACTCTCAATGGCAGGGCAGGTCCGCAGAGCAGACCCACCAAGGCTGGAAACTGAACAGTACTGGAAAGGTATATGGGAAAGGGAGGCGTCACACAACAGTGATGCACAGTGGCTGGTGGATCTGAGGGAAGACCACAGCAACCTCCCTGAACAGAACCCAGTGACTATTACAGTGGCAGACATCCAACAGAGAGTCTCAGGTATGAAAAACTGGGCAGCACCCGGCCCTGACATGATCCACGCCTACTGGCTAAAGAAGCTCAATGCAATCCATGAGTGCCTGGCAGCACAAATGAATCAGCTGCTAAGGGATGGGACTCGCCCTGAATGGCTAACTGTAGGGCGAACGATCCTGATAATGAAGGATTCCTCAAAGGGTACAGTCCCATCCAGCTACCGGCCAATAACCTGATACTGTCAGGAACGGCAGATGAGGGACCCACATGCACAGCACAATACCAGGTTTCCGATGTGAAGAGTACAGTTTATTCCAGTATGCAGAGTCAAATCCAGGCAGGGTCATACACAGGAGATCAGAGCGGGCTAAGCAGGATCAGGCAGAGACAGCGTCAGGGACAGGCACAGTCATACACAAGAGGTGAGTATAATACCAAACGTCAGGCGTAGAATCGTGGTCAGGCAGGCAAGTTCGGCAACCGGCAGTAACAGGTAAATCCAAGCAGACAAGGCAGACAGGGACTAGGCAGGCTCAGAAACCGAGGTCGGAACAGGATACACGGCACACGACAAGATACGACACTGAACGCTGGAAAGTGGTGATCTCACGCAACAATCTGGCAACTGGAGTCTGTGATGGGTGAATGCTAAATACCGGTGTTGATTAGTAAACTGTTAACAGGTGTGCTGAGTGATCCGGGGACTGAACAGAGAAACAGGAAGTATGCAAAATAAAACAGGAAGTATACAAAATAAAACAGGAAGTCCTTTCAGTATAAAAGCGGAAGCTAACACAATGACCAGGAGCCGGAGGTATTACACAAAGTGAAAACAGGAGCTACTGCGTTGAACAGGAAACCATAAACAAAACAAAACCCAGATCGTGACAGTACCCCCCTCCCAAGGGCGGATTCCAGACGACCAAAAAAAACAACACACCCGAGCAGGGCGGGCGGAGGGAGGACCGGCGGAGGGACAGAACCAAAAACAACCCTCACAGGACACAGACAGGGCGGGCGGAGGGCGGCCCGGGGGAGGGCAAAACGGGAACCCCCCATCAAACAAAATTCACGCCCGAACACAACAGACCAGAGGACCCACCAAAAACCCAAAACAAGGACGAGCCTCAAACCCGAAAACAACATGAATGTCCATGAGACAGGAACAAAGTCCATGACCAGAAAACTCAGAGTCCAGGGAGTCCCTCACGGAGGGTGGGGACGCGGCGAGATCCTGCTCAACCGCCGCTGAGGCAGGAACCGATGCAGGGGCGGCCGAGCCGCCAGGAACCGATGCAGGGGCGGCCGGGGCCGGGCCGCCAGGAACAGATGCAGGTGCGGCCGGAGCCGGGCCGCCCGGAACAGATGCAGGTGCAGCGGGAGCTGCGGCTGGCGCGACCCCCTCCTGGAGGTCCGCCGGGACTGCGGCTGGCGCGACCCCCTCCTGGAGGTCCGCCGGGACTGCGGCTGGCGCGACCCCCTCCTGGAGGTCCGCCGGGACTGCGACGGGCGCGACCCCTTCCTGGAGGTCCGCCGGGACTGCGACGGGCGCGACCCCCTCCTGGAGGTCCGCCGGGACTGCGACGGGCGCGACCCCCTCCTGGAGATCCGCCGGGACTGCGACGGGCGCGACCCCCTCCTGGAGGTCCGCCGGGGCTGCGGCTGGCGCGACCCCCTCCTGGAGGTCCGCCGGGGCTGCGGCTGGCGCGACCCCCTCCTGGAGGTCCGCCATGGCTGCGGCTGGCGCGACCCCCTCCTGGAGGTCCGCCGGGACTGCGGCTGGCGCGACCCCCTCCTGGAGGTCCGCCGGGACTGCGGCTAGCGCGACCCCCTCCTGGAGGTCCGCAGGAACTGCCGCTGGCGCGACCTCCTCCTGGAGGTCCGCAGGAACTGCCGCTGGCGCGGCCTCCTCCTGGAGGTGCGCAGGGACGGATGCTGGCGCGACCTCCTCCTGGAGGTGCGCCGGAGCTGCAGCAGGCGCCGCCTCCTCTTGGAGGCCGGCGGGCGCCGCGGCTCCGAGGGTGACAGGGACTGGAACGACCTCTCTCGGGCCGACAGGAACGAGGACTGGAACGACCTCTCTCGGGCCGACAGGAACGGGAACGGCTGCTACAGGGCCGACGGGAACCGGACCAGGGACAGGAACGACCTCAACTTGGCCTACAGGGACTGGAACGGCATCTACTTGGCCGACAGGGATTGGAACGGCATCTACTTGGCCGACAGGAACAGGAACTTCACTAGAGCCGGCGGCGCTGCTCTCAGGCTCCTCACAGGAGCCGGCGGCGCTGCTCTCAGGCTCCTCACAGGAGCCGGCAGGGACTGAAACGGCGTCTCCTCTGGAGCTGGCATGGCTACTTGCCGCTGCCAAGCTCGACGGAGCAGACGTCGGGCCTGATCGGGTGTGCATAGCACCTGTCCGACCGGTGGTGCCCTCTGGCTGGGACAAGACCTGCGCGTGACTGGACTGAACTGGGGCCTGGACTGGGCTGGACTGAACTGGGGCCTGGACTGGGCTGGACTGAACTGGGGCCTGGACTGGGCTCGACTGGACTGGAGACTGAACTGGGCTCGACTGGACTGGAGACTGAGCAGCGCGCGGCTGGACTGGAGACTGAGCAGCGCGCGGCTGGACTGGAGACTGAGCAGCGCACGGCTGGACTGGAGACTGAGCAGCGCGCGGCTGGACTGGAGACTGAGCAGCGCGCGGCTGGACTGGAGACTGAGCAGCGCGCGGCTGGACTGGAGACTGAGCAGCGCGCGGCTGGACTGGGGACTGAACAGAGCATGGCTGAACTAGGGCTGGAGACTGAGCGTGGCTTGACTGACCTGACTGAGACGGGGGATCAGGCGTGACTGCTGGTTGCAGACCTGGGAGTTGCAGAGCCGCACGCAGGGCAGGTTCCCTCCGAATGAGGGCAGCTGCCTCCTCAAACAGTTGGTCCCTTGTGCCCGGGTCTGCTGCTGAATCAGCCGTGTCCATCAGATGAGCGAAGAGGAACGCAACCGGGGGAGAACAGTGGAGGTGGACCCGTCGGGCGACGCTGTCTGGGATACCTGCTATCAGAGGGACACAGTCAGTCGGAGAATCCAGGGGCTCCTCTGCCGGAGAAGAGGACTGCTCGGTCCCCATGACCGGGGTCTCGGGACCCGGGGCTCTGGAACCGCGCCGTCGCCGACGTCGTCCGGAGCGGCTGCGACTGTCCGTCGTTTGAGATGCTGGGAGCGGCGGGGGCCGGATCTCTGTACCGGGGTCCGCGTGGCGAACCGAGTCGGCGGCGTCTGGGGCTGGGACTGGAGCCGCCGGCGCGGTGACGGAAACGGAAACCGCCGGAGCGGCGACAGGAACGGGAACCGCCGGAGCGGCGACAGGAACGGGAACCGCCGGAGCGGCAACGGAGGCGCGGCCAGGCGATACGCGCAGAGCGCGTGTCAAGTCCCTCCGCGTTAGTCGGAGTCCATCAAAATACTCTTGCACTCCGGGGTACTCACGCCACCAGTATTCGTCCTCCAGTATCTCGATGGCTAATTTGACTGTTCGGAGCTGGGCCGTAAGGCTGGGCGCTTCCATGTATTCCCTAGCCAGCATCTCGAGATCCCCGCGGAAGTCCTCCGGTAAGCCTGGTGGAATAAATTCCATCGCTCCGGTGCGGAGTTAGACGCGGAGCCGACGAACAGAGAAAAAGAACGGGGAAAAAAAACAAGGGACAAAAACTCGTAACCGACCTGGGTGCAGGTTGGCGCTGGCTGGGTCCAAGTGTGGCCAGATTGTTCTGTCAGGAACGGCAGATGAGGGACCCACATGCACAGCACAATACCAGGTTTCCGATGTGAAGAGTACAGTTTATTCCAGTATGCAGAGTCAAATCCAGGCAGGGTCATACACAGGAGATCAGAGCGGGCTAAGCAGGATCAGGCAGAGACAGCGTCAGGGACAGGCACAGTCATACACAAGAGGTGAGTATAATACCAAACGTCAGGCGTAGAATCGTGGTCAGGCAGGCAAGTTCGGCAACCGGCAGTAACAGGTAAATCCAAGCAGACAAGGCAGACAGGGACTAGGCAGGCTCAGAAACCGAGGTCGGAACAGGATACACGGCACACGACAAGATACGACACTGAACGCTGGAAAGTGGTGATCTCACGCAACAATCTGGCAACTGGAGTCTGTGATGGGTGAATGCTAAATACCGGTGTTGATTAGTAAACTGTTAACAGGTGTGCTGAGTGATCCGGGGACTGAACAGAGAAACAGGAAGTATGCAAAATAAAACAGGAAGTATACAAAATAAAACAGGAAGTCCTTTCAGTATAAAAGCGGAAGCTAACACAATGACCAGGAGCCGGAGGTATTACACAAAGTGAAAACAGGAGCTACTGCGTTGAACAGGAAACCATAAACAAAACAAAACCCAGATCGTGACAGATACAATACATGAGTGAAGCACAGAAGGGCATTGGTAAGGATGCCAGAGGAGCCAAACACCAACTCCTGGTAGACAGAACAGTCGCTTAAGACTGCAGAGTGCGACACACCAACCTGTGCACAGCCTGGATAGACTACAAGAAAGCCTATGACTCAATGTCACACACATGGATCACTGAATGCTTGGAGCTGTACAACATCAACAGAACTCTAAAGGCCTTCATTGCAAACTCAATGAGGTTGTGGAGAACCACCCTTGAAGCCAACAGGAAGCCACTTGCCCAAGTATCCATCAAATGTGGCATATATCAAGGAGATGCACTGTCCCCACTGCTGTTCTGAATAGGTCTGAACCCCCTCAGCCAAATAATAAACAAGACTGGCTATGGATACCGACTCCGGAACGGGGCCACCATAAGTCACCTCCTCTACATGGATGACATCAAACTGTACGCCAAGGGTGAGCAAGACATCGACTTGCTGAGTCGATGTCTTGCTCACCTTGCTGTAGATCCTTGCTCAGGATCTACAGCTCAAACATCGAGATGTCATTCGGGCTCGAGAAATGTGGGAGGATGGTGACAAAGAGAGGCAAGGCAATCCACACAGAAGGGGTATCAGTCCCAAAAGGAACAATAGCAGACAATGAGGACAATTACAAGTACCTTGGATTACCACAGGCGAACGGCAACCTTGAACAGGCAACAAGGAATGCGGCAACAGCCAAATACCTCCAGCGAGTAAGGCAAGTCCTGAGAAGCCAGCTCAATGGCAAGAACAAATCCCGGGCAATAAACAGCTACGCCCTGCCAGTGATCAGATACCCTGCGGTAATAATAAGGTGGCCAAAGGAAGAGATACAAACCACAGATGTTAAAACACGAAAGCTTCTCACCATGCATGGAGGGTTCCACCCCAAATCCAGCACCCTGAGACTGTACGCTAGCCGCAAGGAAGGAGACCGAGGACTAGTGAGTGTGAGAGCCACTATCCAGGATGAAACAACCTAAAGTACATGAAGGATAAGGCCCCGACAGATGACGTGCTGAGTGAATGTCTCAGGCAGTGGAGAACAGAGGATGAGATGCTTGAAGAGGGACCATCATGGGAAGACAAGCCCTTACATGGGATGTACCACCCGAACATAACTGAAGTGGCTGATGTCAACAAATCCTACCAATGGCTTGAAAGGGCCGGGCTGAAGGACAGCACAGAGGCACTCATCCTGGCTGCACAGGAGCAGGCCCTGAGCACCAGAGCCATAGAGGCCCAGATCTACCACACCAGACAAGACCCAAGGTGTAGACTGTGCAAAGAGGCCCCTGAGACAGTCCAGCACATAACTGCAGGGTGTAAGATGCTGGCAGGGAAAGCATACATGGAACGCCATAACCAAGTGGCTGGCATAGCATACAGGAACATCTGCGCAGAGTATGGACTGGAAACCCCAAAATCAAAGTGGGAGACACCTCCCAAGGTGGTAGAGAACGAGCGAGCCAAGATCTTGTGGGACTTCCAGATACAGACAGACAGAATGGTAATGGCGAACCAACCAGACATTGTGGTGGTGGACAAAGAACAGAGGAAAGCCGTAGTGGTGGATGTGGCAATACCAAGCGATGGCAACATCAGGAAAAAGGAGCATGAGAAACTAGAGAAATACCATGGGCTCAGAGAAGAACTAGAGAAGGCTTGGAAGGTGAAGGCCACAGTGGTGCACGTGGGGATCGGAACACTGATGGCAGTGACCCCCAAACTGGAGGAGTGGCTACAACAGATCCCTGGAAAACATCCGACATCTCAGTCCAGAAAAGTGCAGTCCTAGGAACAGCAAGGATACTGCGCAGAAGCCGCAGGCTCCCTGGCCTCTGGTAGAGGACCCGAGCTTGGAAAGTGGATGAGACCACCCGCAGAGGAATAGTGGTATATATATATATATATATATATATATATATATATATATATATATATATATATATATATATATATATATATATATATATATATATATATATATATATATATATATATATATATATATATAAAACGCAGTAAGGAACCTGAAAAAAGGATTGTGAAATAAACATGATAATAAGTAATTATCAGTCTAATCCATCCCCCAGATACATACATACACACTGTACATGTTTGTTTCATCTAAACTTGACAACAATAAGTTGTGTATTTGGTGATATAAACTTGTAATAATGTGTTGAATGAGTTACAAGTGATGGCACTAGCGCCGGGTAACCTGGCTGCTGATGGGAATTTCCCCGCTGTGGGACTAATAAAGGCATTCTACAATATAAAGAAGAATGAAAATCAAGAATAAAGTCAAGCTCTCTTTGAAGTCAGTAATCCTTAGTAGACAGTTGAAAATGAAAGAGGATAAGCGGACATCTAAAATTCACTTCAAATGTAGTGTTGGGGGACCTCATGTGCATAAACTGTATAAAAACAAAGGAATCACTGGGTTCTTCACATCCAGGTCTGAACTACATGCCTTAAACCCTATTTGATGCTACAATGCTCCAGGCGGGCCGAAATTATGTAAATAAAAGGGCATTGAAGCCAAAGCTCCGATCTTCTCTTTCCCATTCCCTGTCGGTTGGTGGTCACCTGGGGCCCCTTCTCCCTTGTTCTCCCTTCTCCTCTCCGCTTCTTCACCTCAGTTCACCTGGAGCTTCCCATGTGCCCCGGCACGCCTCGGAGCTTCCACTGCAGCCAGCCGCTGAACCAGCATGGACATCACCACAGATAATGGGCCTGATCACCCATTTACTCCCGGCAGCTTAACCAGCCTGTCTCATAGACCCTAAGAGCATCTTTTTCTCTTAGGTCCTGTGCACCTGGACATTAAACCAAAAAATATATTCATTAGCAGTTGTTAGACAGGCTTGGATTTACTTTTACACAAAGGCCTTTATCGTCAGCCCTGCAGACCGGCGACTCATCCCAGCAAGCATCCTCCACTTCACACCACCCTGAGACACTCCTTCAACCCCTGTCCTTCTTCAGCACCCAGGTGAGCAAAGAGCTCAAGAAGATCATATTATGGAGCATGTCTTCAACCTGAGCCTCAAGCTGAGGGTGGTACCATGGCTCTGGAAGACCTCATGCGTGGTACCAGTACCCAAGACACCACACACCAATGACCTCCGCAGCTTCAGATGAGTGGCTCTGACATCACACCTGATGAAGACACTGAAGAGACTGGTCCTGGGTCACCTCTGCTCTGTGGTGGGAACCTTCCTGGAACTGGTGCAGTTTGTCTACCGACACTGCGTAGGAGTAGAGGATGCCATAATCTTCGTCCTGCATCAAGCTCTTTCTCACCTGGAGAAGCCCGGCAGCACTGTGAGGATCATGTTTGATTTCTCCAGTGTCTTCAACTCCATCCAGCCGGTGCTTCTGTACTGGCCCCTTCCATCTTCACTCTCTATACATCAGACTTCAGACACAACACGGACAACTGTGTTCTGCAGAAGTTCTCTGATAACTCTCTGATCACCAATGATGACGATACAGAGTACAGAGGACTTACTCAGAACTTTGTGGACTAGTGCCAGTGAACCACCTCCTGATCAACACAGGGAAAACAAAGGAGATCGTGGTGGATTTTCGCAGACAGCAGCCTGCTGTCATCCCACCGATGCACATCCAGGGGAGGGATATTGAGAGAGTGTAGTCTTACAAGTACCTGGGAGTGCATCTGAACAATAAACTGGACTGGACTCATAACACTGATGCACTGTACAGGAAGGGTCAGATCAGACTCTACCTGCTGAGGAGACTGAAGCCTTTTGGAGTTAGGGAGCCAATTCTGAAGACCTTCGATGACTATGTGGTGGCATCAGCCATCCTGTACGGTGTGGTCTGCTGGGGCAGCAGCATCACAGTGAGGGAAGGAAGAGACTGGACAGTGTCATTAAAAAGTCCAGCTTTGTCCTGGGCTGCACTCTGGACACGGTGCAGGAGGTGGGTGAGAGAAGGGTCCTGGCTAAATTCACATCCATCCTGGACCAGGACTTTCACCCACTGGAGGGCTCACTGTCTGCTCTGGAGAGCAGCTTCAGTGACAGACTAATCCACCCTCACTGTGTGAAGAAGGGATTCCACAGATCTTTCCTCTTTCCTGCTGCTTTCAGACTGTATCATCAGAACTGTTAATTACCTTCCACTACATTCACTCACTCACTGCATCAGTGGTTACCTAGTAATCTCCTCTGTACAATATTTGTGCAAACTCAGTGCATTATTATATATCTATTCTATATTTACACAATGTCCAACAGCTTTTCTGTGCAACATTTGTTGCGAACCGGTACAAGATTTATGTTTATTACTGTGCAATAACCCTTCCAATGAGCTCATACTCACTCTACCTGTAATGTACTGCATTGTACTGTGCCAACATTGACTGTTACTCTGTCGCTGTATTCTCTAATCTGTACTGCTGTTGTGTGAATTAATTTCCCGCTGTGGGACTATTAAAGGTTTTCTTATCCTTCTTAAAGCAAACGTGTTTATTGTGGTCTGATAAACGGTCACACAGAGTCACAACGGTAACGTTACTGGAACATACCCACCTTAACTATAGCTGCATCATAACATAGCATGGCATTGCTAATAGCCTGTCAGCTAACATGCTGCATTAACGTATGATAGAAACACCAGTTTAACGTTCGCGCAACCGTAAATCACAAGAGTAACGTCACACTTCATACACATAAATATGAGCCGTCATATCTGTCTGATCATTTAATATAATTAAAGTTATTAGACAGTGGACTAGCTTGTTGCTGTGTACTATTTGTGGAGCTTTCAGGATGTGCTGTGCCACGTCAAAGGACTGTGACAACTTCCTTGTTCATTAGCCAATCAGAGCGTGCAGGCTAATTAAAGGTCCATGCACATGCTTTTTAATGCTCCTCAATGCTAAAGAATTGGACCTTGATGTCTCTGTAAGGTGTCTGTAACTTTTCATGCCAAAAATCGCTGTAGATAGCCCACACGGCCCGTCTAAAAATGGGTGTTATAAGCTCTCGTCCACAGCGCTCTATTTTCGGAGTGCGTCGCAAGCAAAGTTGATCGCCACACCCTTTTGAGGAAGCGCATAGCCATGATCCGCCGCGGGAAACAAAAAGTCACGGTCACTAAATCCATTGTAACAGCGACACTGGCTGACCCGTCCTCGTAGCGGAGTTCAACCATACGTTTGATCCGAAATCTGACTCTGAAGTCGAATGGGAGGCTTTTGAAGTGGTTACACTTCAACTGGCGCAAAGTACGTCTAACTGGCAATTTCACATTTAATTTAATTTATTGATTTATATAACACACAACTTGATTGGCTGCTAATGCTAATACTAATGGTTGCAGATAAGCAGCCTAAATTAATACAACAGAATATTCATAACACGACTACAGCTTGTTTGGGAGCATAGCTTGATAAACAAATATAAACTCATTTTCAGTTTCTTTCTTTCTCGTGCTGTGTGAAAATAATTTTTCCATAATGAGGTCTTCAGCTGCAGCTTATATTTTGCCGTATTTTGCTGTAATTAAGTGCCAATGTGGGAACGGTGAATGCCTACAGAGGCATGGTGTGACAGCAACTATTGTTGTCAAGATATTGCTTGTGTTTATTACTTTTATTAATAAATTAAAATAAAATTTCGATAAATCTTACCTCAAGACGCCTGTACCAGTTGCCAAACCTACTGTCATGTATGGTTGATGACCCAGGACTGGAGCCAGTATGATTGAATGTGTATTCATTACAGAACGCATTTAATATACAGTATATCAGACAGTTACACATGCATGGAATAAATCAGTACATCCGAAATTCATAAATAATTTTAGAACATTTTACTATTTACAGATTAATCATAACATACCTGGGAACTCTGGTTTACAAACATAGTTTTGTTTCTAAATATATATTGACCTAATATTCTTTTAATTGCTTTTAGTAAGGTGTACGATATATCAAGTGCTAATATATAACTAATAGAAATGTAGTTATTGTTTTTTTCAGTACTATGTCTGTGTGTATCTTAAGTTGTTGCAGGTATCTAGCCTAGAAGTCTTGTTACCTGGTGCTGGGGACTTCTAGGGTGAAGAGTCCAAGTCGTCATCCCATCTTCCCTGGTCTGGATCAGGGCAGTGTTTCCTGAGGGACAAGGCACCTATGTTGGACTTAGACCACTTGTGAAATACCTAAATTATCGTTTTTGTCGCAATACCTCAATAAAAGTTGAAATATTATAAAACATTTGTCTGTTTTCCCTCATTAGGTATATACATACAAAAATACTTCAGTCAAACAACAATAGTCAAAGCCAACTTTATTGTCAACCAATGCACCAGCACTATAATGCTGAATAAGTTAACTTCACAGTTCAATTTGCAGACCACAAAATGAACGGGTAGGATTCAGAGTTATGTTGAAAGCATAGTTTTTGTAGTGGAACAGGTACAGTCATGGGCAGTTGGCTGGGGAGATGTGAAGATCTTTTTTGTCTTAAAAACAATAGATAGAGGTAGTTAGATCAGTTGTAATGGTGTTTGGAGCAAACACTTTTTCAACTTAGCTTTTATAGTGATGGTTTGTTAAATCTTGGCATGACATTAATGACCTTCTTTCTGTCAGGTTGCTCAAATTCTGCTCAGAGGGCCGGTGGGACAGGGATGCTCACAAGGTCCTCCATAGAGCAACCTGAGTCCAGCGGGACTTTATTGAAGAATGCTCCATCACATTTTCCACAAAATCTGCACCACAACACTAGAATTACAAGTTACCCATCAACAGACTAAAATATCAAAATAAGTTGACCCACTGATACAGAGTAAATATATAGACAATATTATAGATCAGATTATGAATATAACTACTGAAATGTGAAATCCAAAATCTCTGTCAAATAAAACTGCATATTGGCCAACAAACGATTATGCTGCTGTTAAATGTACATACCTTTGCTCCTGAGATGAGCAACAACTCTTCTACAAGGTGCAGTGGCGTCAGTTTGAAAACAACCGCCTCGCGTTTCGGTAGCTGGGATGCGAAAGCCTGTATTAAAAAAGGGTCCAGGTTTGTCTGGGCGGGGCCAAAGCTGCTTCTGTGATTGGTCAAGCGAATGCAGACGTATCCAGTCCGCCAAATTTGAAACAATGCTTCTTGAACCGGATTGGATAAACTCTCCAAAATGTGAAATAAGTAGGGGGCATACTTCTAACACACCAGGAGTGTCTTAACGTGACTCAAGGAGTCAAATAAACGTACCAGAGTGTCCAAAAAGTGAATTTTGCATGTGCAGGCACCTTTAAGTTACTTTACTTGTACTTGTTAGCCAATTTGTGCGCCCCAATATTAACGCCCCAAATTTCCCTGTCTGTTGAGACTTGGTGCTCCTTTCTCACTGATAGTTGGACGTCAGCAATGCAAGTGTGAGAATGTAAATATCTTCACACACAAGGAGGAGATGGTGCATGCAGTTTGATTGGGCTACACAGACATTCCACTGTAGTAGGACAGAGAGGTTAAAATTTAAAATTTAAAACTTGAGGATCGTGGGCTCTTTGCATCACACCTTTGCGGTGTGTGCACTGATCTCCCCAGCTGGTTTTTGGTTTGTTGATGTGCACAATCAACATCCATGCTTTTTATTTGCTTTTCCTATTATTTTTTTTCCTTTATTTTTATAATAAATCACACAAAAGTAAACTCTCTGATCTGCCTCTTTATGGGAAACTTCCACCACAACGCACCTATCGTTTTACGCAGGCACAGATCGGTTTACACACGCTCAAATCTAATCTGATTCTAATCTGACTCCAAAGTAGTTTTGCTAGTTCCATTTCACATAGCTTCCCACACTACCTTTTTGTGTAAGCACCAGACACGCACTCCATTCAGAGCTCAACTGCACACGCAGCTTCTGGACAGCTTTGTCATCATTTGTACTTGGCACAGCTGGCACATTCTCTTTTCCTCTCTCTCTCCTTCCTTCACCCCCCCCCCCCCCCCCACACACACACGCTCTCTTTCATTTTAGGTAACACACATACACATACCTTCAAGACGAACACACCATATGATTAAGTCGTGATTTGCGTTATTCAAAATATTGTTGATACTGGAGTTGATATTAGTTGTTTAATAAAGCGTAAATAGTTTAATTGGTCGTTGTCTGTGATTATTTTATATGGTTTTGCAGTACTGGTAAATTGAGTCAGCGCTGGTACGGAGTTCACCCTTCAGTTTATGATTTAAATACAATTGAGACTTTATTGGCTATTCCAAATTGGTTATTGGTGCCTGGTAACAGGGTGGTGCCCCGTAAATGTATTAATTAATAAATTAATTAATAATTAAATTAATTGTTATTAATCAATTATAACTAAGTGTTTCACTTACCAAACTATAGACATTTGTCATACAGAGGCAGCTGGTAAATGTGTCTACCCCCACCGTGTTTGGGATTCAAATCTGCCGCGTCAGTGCCCGGTTTGCACTGCGGGAGGAGTGTGTTACGTCCTTTTGGCCTGTAGGTGGCGATTGACTCCCACTTTTGGTCCTAAAACATCGTAGTTGCTTACGTCATATAGCCTCTTGTAGAACAAATGATCAGGTCTTGGGTGGCCTAGTGGTTAACGTGCATGGCTACAAATTTTTTTTGTCCGGGGTTCGAGTCTGAGTGGAAGCAGTTTTTTAATTTTAATTATTGGAAAAACAGCATCTCATCATCATCATCATGTGATCACGAGATGACAACGTTGTATTACTTAGTGCATGGATCGACAAGACCATAAACCGCTGGTCGCGTTATAGTATTTAGTATATAGTTATGAACGTAAGTAAGTTATGGCAAATTATGGCAGTTTAAAACCGAAAATAAGAAGCTGAACGGTGCGCCCTCCCGCGTGCAGCGTTCGATTTGTGGCAGAAAAGCTACTGTAACCCTGATATCTTGCTGTTGGTACAGGCAATTTTCTTTACGTGGTATGCTTCTTTAATGCAGCACACGGCAAGACAGTACCGCACATGTACACTTTTTTTGTTACGCCGCTCTTATCCAACGCGCGTCACCTTTTTCCTGTCCCCCGTGAACAAGGGCAGGCAGGAACTAATGTTAATTACAAATAAAATCACAGTAGCTGAAATGTCACGTTTCCCAAACATAAAATAAAAAAATAAAAAGGAGTACTAACTAAGGTTACACTACTACAATTTAAAAAAGTGAATGGGAAAGGGAAAGGATGATCTAGACCAGGGGTCGGCCACCGGTAACACCCACGTTTTCAATGAAAAAAACAAACACTGGGAGCCGTGGAGGGCGGCAATATTATATTATTTGAGAACATTCAACATTTGTTTTTTAATCAAAAGAAGACATAAAAGTCAGGGCTCAGAGATCTAACAGCTGATAAAACATTGTCAAGGCATCGACAAGGACAGCTAACTCGCTTTTCCCACCTTCAAACAGCTGCTGTAACTGAGAGCAACCCGTGCGGCATCACCGGTCAATCTGGAAACGTATTCATTGGTTCGGACGTTGTTCTGCCCGCTTTCATGTAGACACAAAACTCGTCAAAGCAAAAGAGCTCAGTGCAGCATTTGCAAATCACATATGAACGTTTTAATTTTTTTTGTAAATAAAAATAATGTTTGCCCTGTTCAAACCTGGGTAATAAAAATGATTCTGATTCTGAAAGCGGCTGATCAACTTTGTTAGAACACATTTCATATGGTACAGGTGAAAGGGAGACTAACAACCCAACGCAGCCGAGGCTGTAGCAGCAGAGAAACGCAGATCTTTGTCCTGCGTGTTGATGAGCGTTTCCCATCCCCCAGTGTCCCCGCTCTAGGACGTGGATGGCCACGCCCACTTTCATTCACCAGACGGACATTAAAGAGGAAATAACGAAATAAACAGCTGGTTAACTTCGTAGGAACATGGCTGTAGCTCTGCAATGACTTTATGTGGTACAGGTGAAAGGAGTAATAACGAAATAAACAGCTGGTTAACTTCGTAGGAACACCTTGTAGTAGGAACTGGTATATTTAGAAAACCTAGTAAAGGTGTGTGAACTGGGGAGGAGACGGCAGCAGCGACTGAAGAGCGACTGAATAGAGTTGATGTCTTTCCCGCTGACAGGCGCATTCATTTGATAATGCACATACCTTGGCTGACAGTTCAGTTGAAAAACACACTGAATCTTTATCAAACCGTCCCTGAATAACATCTATGAACTGCAGTTTCTTCCTTGATTGTCCATGATTATTATGGAAGAAGCGCAAATCATTGCCAGTCCAAATTGTGCAATTAATACTGTGTTTACAATAAAGGTAATCAATAATAATAATAGTATTTTCATTTGAATAAAATGCACTGCATATTTCAAACGAATGTCGAAGTGCTACAATTAAATTAGACCAGAAAGCTACGATAAATACATAAGTTTATTTTTGCAGAGTAAACCCAGTCTCCCACGGAGCTTTGTCCCGGAGCTGAAGTATTTCTCACCTGCTGATCGAGTAGTAGCAACACATTAGCATGTCTATGCGTCTCTACGGGGGAGGGGAGGGATGAGAAGTTTGCCTTTGCGACTGTGAGCAAAAATGAGAAACAACAAAACAAACAAAAGCTTGGTCAAACTCAGATCCAAGTCATCTGAGTACGAAACACAAAAAGAATCACATATCATTCGATCTCGTGTTTCATTCGAGCGGCAGTCTGGAGCGCTCTGCTAAGACTGCTGCCCTGTGACCCATCCACGGATGAGCTTCGATTAATATTAAAAGCAGAGGTTTTTTGTTTTTCGTTTTTCTCTAAACGAAAAAAACAGCTTTAAATCCAATTCCCTGTGTTTTTGTTAAAAAATTTTTTTTTCGGTTTATTGGTTTGTAAGGCGGTGCTTTTATTCAAATCTGTTTGCCGCCCATAGCAAGGGAAAGGAGAAGCCGGCGAAGGCGGATAGATGGATGGATGGGAAATCAAAGTTTTAAAACGTACACGGGCCGAATAAGTCACATCAGCCACTCATTCAGTTACAATGACACGCACAGTCAAAACAAATTCTCGCTACATTTAGTGCACCACTCCTCCATTTCTCTCTCTATTGGGCACTCTCTGTCTGGACATGACTCCGAAACACGTCACGTGTTTGTTTAAGAGTTTGATGTCTCCACCAAATTATAAGCAGAGGTAACGACTTTTTGTGTTTTCCGTTTGTCTCTAAACAATAAAAACACATTACCTCCAATTCCGTGTCTTTTTGTAAAAAACAAATATTTTTGCCTGTTTTATTGGTTTGTAAGGCGGTGTTTTGATTAAAATCTGTTTGCCGCTCATCAGGAAATGGGAAATGATGGGAAATGAAAATGTTGAAACGTACACGGGGGAAAAAAAGTGATCTCAGCCACTCAGTTACAATGACACGCACAGTCAAAACTAGTCAAACTGCAGTTCTGCAGACACGGAGTAAACGCGTAGGAACAAACATGTTGCTGTAATGCGTCGCTGTAGATCTGCTGATTCCTGGCGTCCTGTCAAAATTACGATCGACAACTGCTGTAAAACAAATTCCTATGATTATTACGGTTATTTACGTAAAATTTACGACTATTGGAAAACATTCATTAACAAGTTGTGGAAGTTTAAAACCTAAATAAGCGGCTGTAGTCGCAGATGGACGCTTTACGTCTTTACTTGGCCATGCGCATTCAAATTATATTAATTAAACCGCGACACATAATCACGGAATTATGTGAAGCCAATATGTTGTATCAGATGTTAGAGCGGTGGGTGTGTACATATTTTTAAGAGACGCCTTCTATTTAAATACACGAAAAAGCTGAGGAGAATGAAAACAAGAATGTGTTGCTGCTGTGGCGCTGCCTGTTTTAAACCACACAAAACAATTATAACTTTGCAGTGAACAGAAAATAACTAAGCCATCAACAAGTTGTTGCCCTTCATACTCCCCACAATTGAGCACACATCAGATACTTAATAGTAAAAACTTAATAGTAAAATAGGTCTGGTGTAATATATGTGTTACAGGTAGAAATGAACAGTCGGACCTCAGTTACGCTGTAGTGCTTTGGAGGCTTCTAATCAACGCTGCACCACCTGGTGGTTAAAACGAGACTAGCGTCCTGATTTTTTTTAGCCGCCTGCAGGATTAAAAATCTTCAGTCAGCGACGCACTCGCTGCACCGTTGTGACGCATCGGTACTGCAGTAAAAACCCTAGTCACTTTGAACCGCTACCACTGTATATAGTTACAAATAATAAAGATATAATATTTAACCAAATTTTGTGAATCTAAAATGTAAATAGACTAGTGATCCACAGCAGTCAGGTAAGTTGTGACACCACCGAAGATTGTCACTTGGAATGTACGTGAAATCATTAAGAAAGAGAAACCATTTAAAATATTTAATCATCTGAAAACCCTACAGGCAGTGTGGGTGAGATATCTTGGTATAAGGCTGTAAGGCGCAGGCCCGCAATTCCCACTGCTACTATCCTGGGTGTCAGAACACCACTTCAAGGCCAGGAAGATAATGGTAGTAAGTGTGGTGGTGAAGCAAGGAGGAGACTGAGATGTGTTTGGTCTCTGTACTTTATCCAACACACACAATGCAGGAGATGAGCTAGGTGGGGTGTGGTCTCTATAAATAATAAACAGTACAAAGGTGTAAACAAATATATAATATACCGACACAACATTATAGGAGCCCCAAACTAACCAGATTAAAACAGGATAATAAACATAAGAATTATACAAACACAGGTGCACAGGTAAACGTATAGCAAAGGATGTTAGCTACTAGCAACAGCTTGTTATGGCTAACTAAACAGTACATGAACAAGTGGTCTGTGAGGGTAACAACTCGCACTTACTATGCGCACACAACGCACACCCTTGACACTGTAGGACTGTCTATTAACTAGGTGGCGTCAGCGGTTGAAAGTCTTCTTTCTGCTTCCGTGCCTGTCCCGCGACTCGAGACCCCTTCATGGAACGTGGGAAGTCAGCTTTCAACCGCACCGTCTCACAGAACCTTTTGTACAGCCGCCCCCAAATGTATCTAATACATTTGCTTATAACAAAAGCCACAGTTAACTTAAATAACAACTTGAGGTGACTGTTTTAATTGTCAGCCGGAATGGCTGGTAAAATTACCAACTTAGCCACTAGGCAGGTTAAAATTCTGGATGTCTGCTGACCTGATATGTCCATCATGGCTGGGATGCACCTTGGATATCCAGAGGGTGAGGATTGCTGTAAGTTAGGTCTTTAGAGAGACGAAGACGACCACCTACTCGGATGACTTCACCAACTTGGTTGAACTCTGGTGACAGAGCTAAGAGACAACTGCTGAAAGGAACCGGTTAAGCAGACTTAAGGCACTGGTATTCTGCAGGGAATGTTATGTCGGCAGCTGGGCTTTCTGGTTTTGGGCTTTTATTGTCATGGATTTTGTTTTGCATCCGGTTGTTTCATTCCTGTTCCTTGGCTTGTTGATTGTTTTCACCGGTGCTTCATTAGTCGGTCTATTTAGCTCTTCCGTTTCCGCCGCATCCTTGTCGGTTTATTGTTCGCCCACAGCTGTTTGAAACCGTCCAGGTTTGACCAAGTTATTCGCCTTGTGATCATAGTTATCGCTGTTGTATTTTGTTTCACGTTGACTTAGATTTTGTTTGTTTTGGCCACGCCAGTTTTCCGTACTTTGTACGCGCTTTGAGTTTACGGTTTTTCTCCGTTCACACGGTGAGCATTTTGCCCGTGCTATTTCGGACTAAAAAGGACACTGACGTGAGGACGGTCCTCCGTCGTTCGTATCGCACGCTATTAGCCGTTGGACCCGGTGTTGTTACGTGAAGCGCCGTGCGCACACCATTGTGCTCCTCCACAGACACCGTGGGAAGGAACTTCTGGAGTAACGCTGGAACGAGGACCCGGTCTCCACAGCCACGCCATCGCTGTTCCTCAACCTGCCTCATGCTCGGAGCTTCACCTTGTGTTTGCCCTGTTTTACCAGGTAGTACCGTACAGTGAAGAGAATTCCAGGTGTATGCTGAACGCAGTCCAGTATATAACTTACCTTATCACTTACCTTCTCTCTCTCCCTCTCTCGGTACTCAGGGACGCTACTATCTCGGACGAGTTTATGCCCACGCACCCTTGTTTCCTTTTTCTGTAAATAAAACCCTTTGTGTGCATACTAGGTCTCTGACTCGGTTCTGTGGAACACTCCCTGGGGGTCCAGCTGCGCACTTTATTGTGCACAGGGTAACATTTCTCTGACAGGGAAGCTGTCCAGCTGGGCCCTTTGTAGCACCAAGGCCTCAGACTGACGGTAGTCCTCGGCCGATAAGGATCCCACTCCAGGGGCCACCCCATGTAGCTGTTGGATAGTCGCCTCCAACAACTGCAGCCAGGTGTCATACTCCATGGAGCTTGGAGTGTCAGAATCTGCTGTTGTGGAAACTCCGCAGTAAGTCTCTTTAACCAGTTCGGTCTGATCCAAAGCCTCACTCAAGGTGCCAATCGGATCGGGAGGCCACTGGTTTGGCTCAAGTAGGAGGAACGATGGGCCTTGACTCCATCTATTGGGTCTTGTCAACTCCTGCAGTGACTTGCCCCTGGTGATGTCATCTGCAGCATTCTGAGCCGACATACCGCCAGGTGTGAAGGGGGGTCAGTTCCTGGATCTCAGCTATTTGGGTGCCTACGAAGACCTTAAAGCGCCAAGACTCAGAATGCAGCCAGGTCAGTACTGTGGTAGAGTCTGACCACAATACAGTTCTCTTAATGTCCAGGGTGAGCTCATTCTCTAAGAGACTGGAGAGTTGAGCTCTGATGAGGGCAGCGCTCAGTTCTAGCCGATGCATGGAAAGAACTCGTTTTGGTGCAACACGAGAGTGAGCTTTCAGGAAAGCCAGATGGACATGACCTTTGCTCGTCACCATTCTCATATAAGCCACTGCGCCGTATGCCTGTTCAGACGCATCACAGAATATGTAAATCTCTCTCTCTCTTGGATGAGTGCTGTGACATGCTTTGGTGTGTATGGACGAGGTAGAAGCACCTGAGGAAGGAACTCTTCCCAGGTTCTCCACTGCTGGAGTAGTTCTGGTGGTAACTGGGGGTCATCCCAGCCTCTAGGTTGGTCCCAGAGACTCCTTACAAGTAGCTTGGCTCGTGTGGTGAAAGGCAAAATCAGACTTAATGGGTCGTATTGACTGGCTAGGACTTTATAAATGTTTCTCATGGTGGGAGAACCGTGACTGATTGGGCGGTGTCTATAGCCTAAAGAGTCAGTAGGGAAGTGCCAACTGAGGCCTAAGGTCGGCTCAGAAGTGTCTGTTTTATCCTTGGTAAGACAAAGCTCAGCACTTGTAGATCTGATGTCTTCAGGTAGGTGGCTAAATTTGGCTCATTACTTGCCCATTGGCACAGATGAACCCAGCTGGAGACAGATGAGCTCTTAGCTTCTCCACCAGCCTCCGTGCTTCTTCCGGGGTTTGCAGACTCTGAAGGCAGTTATCGACATAGAAACATCTTTCCACTGACTGGTGTAACTGCTCGTCACTCTGACTGGTGTGGTGCTGCAGTGCAACGGTTGCACAGCAGGGGCTGCAGGTTGTGGCAAAGGAGAGGACCTGCCATTTGTAGACTGTGACAGGTCCGTCGGTATGTAGGTCATGCCACACATAGCCCAGAAGTGAGCGGTCCTCAGGAAGAAGGTGGACCTGGTGGAACACGCCTTTGATATCCCCACTACTAGGGAGGGTCCCAAGGTTGGGCCAGGTAGGAGATGTTCATTCAGGGTTTGGCCCTGGTGCTGAAAGGAACAGTTGAACACCAGATGATGCTTGCCATTATGAGTGACCAGGTGATGTGGGATGTACCAGGATTCTGTTGCTTGGTGCACCACTCCAGGAGACAGCTTGACCACGGAGCCAGCTTGAACCAGCTTCTCGGTCTCTGCGCTGTAGATTTTAGCTTGATCTGGATATTTCTTAAGCCTTCTCT